>NC_135235.1:94687708-94987708 GCF_051348905.1 Ranitomeya variabilis | reverse complement strand
TCCCATCTTCTTATGATTATTATTATTATTATTATTTATTGTTATAGCGCCATTTATTCCATGGCGCTTTACATGTGAGGAGGGGTATACATAATAAAAACAAGTACAATAATCTTAAACAATACAAGTCATAACTGGTACAGGAGGAGTGAGGACCCCTGAGGCTCACAATCTACAAGGGATGGGTGAGGATACAGTAGGTGAGGGTAGAGCTGGTCATGCAGCGGTTTGGTTGATCGGTGGTTACTGCAGGTTGTAGGCTTGACGGAAGAGGTGGGTCTTCAGGCTCTTTTTGAAGGTTTTGATGGTAGGCGAGAGTCTGATATGTTGTGGTAGAGGGTTCCAGAGTAGGGGTGATACGCGAGAGAAATCTTGTATACGATTGTGGGAAGAGGAGATAAGAGGGGAGTAGAGAAGGAGATCTTGTGAGGATCGGAGGTTGCGCGTAGGTAAGTACCGGGAGACGAGGTCACAGATGTATGGGGGAGACAGGTTGTGGATGGCTTTGTATGTCATGGTTAGGGTTTTGTACTGGAGTCTCTGGGCAGTGGGGAGCCAGTGAAGGGATTGACAGAGGGGAGAGGCTGGGGAATAGCAGGAGGACAGGTGGATTAGTCGGGCAGCAGAGTTTAGAATAGATTGGAGGGGTGCGAGAGTGTTCAAGGGGAGGCCACAGAGTAGGAGGTTGCAGTGGTCAAGGCGAGAGATGATGAAGGCATGGACTAGGGTTTTTGCAGATTCTTGGTTGAGGAATGAACGGATTCGTGAAATATTTTTGAGGTGAAGTCGGCAGGAAGTGGAAAGGGCTTGGATATGTGGTTTGAAGGAGAGATCAGCGTCAAGGATTACCCCGAGGCAGCGAGCTTGTGGGACTGGGGAGAGTGGGCAGCCATTTACTGTAAAGGATAGGTTCATTGGGGGGGTCGCGTGAGATGGGGGGAAAGATGATGAATTCTGTTTTGTCCATGTTAAGTTTCAGGAATCTAGCGGAGAAGAAGGATGAAATAGTGGACAGACATTGAGGGATTCTGGTTAGTAGGGTGGTGATATCTGGTCCAGAGATGTAGATCTGTGTGTCATCAGCATAGAGGTGATACTGGAAGCCATGAGATTCTATGAGCTGTCCCAGGCCAAAGGTGTAAATGGAGAAGAGCAGGGGCCCAAGGACTGAACCTTGTGGGACTCCGACAGATAGGGGGCGAGGTGAGGAGGTGGTGTGTGAGTGGGAGACGCTGAATGTCCGGTCTGTTAGGTATGATGATTGCTGCCCTCCTGCTTACTTCATGGTTCCCCATCATCGTGCTCCTGCGCAGGCGTACTTATCTGCCCTGTTGAGGGCAGAGCAAAGTACTGCAGTGCGCAGGCGCTGCGCCTCTCTGACCTTTCCCGGCACCTGCGCACTGCAGTACTTTGGTCTGCCCTCAATAGGACAGATAAGTACGCCTGCGCAGGAGCACGATGCCAGGGAGCGATGAAGCAACAGGAGGGCGGCATCGCAAGAAGATGGGAGGTGCCGGACCTGCGACACCCATTGAACCAGACCAAACTTATTTTTCTTATCTTTCAGGTTGGGGTTTATGTACAGAATTATAGAACGCTGTATATCAGCCCTGAAAGGCAGTGGCCGTATCTTATATCGGCCAAAACTGCTGACAGGTTCCCTTTAAATAGGCAGTCTGACTGATTACAAGTTTGTAGACTCCTGTGATGCTAGTAACAGGACACACCTTAGTTTAACATGTCCCTATGGCCAAATTATTTTCAAGCAGTTCCATCATTTTTATCCGGGACATTTTCATTAGTTTGCTTTTTAAATATTTCTGTTGAATCACAATTTCAAAATCATCCTCTGGTTTTCATTAGGCCTCTTTCACACTTCAGTTGCTTGGCGTCAGTCTAAAACCGCCAGTTTCCTCAAATAACGGATCCGTCATTTTTTTTTGGCGGATCCGTTATTTTCCCATAGACTTGCATTGGCGACGGATTGTGACGGATGGTCGTCCGTTCCATCCGTCATGCGACGGATCCGTCAAAATTTGGCGGACGTTGTCTAGACATAGACGGACATTGAAACGTTTTTTGTCAACACCGAAATGACGGTTCGCGGCGGATCCGTCGCGTCCGTCATTCCATAGAATGGCCGCCTATGGGCGACGGATCCGTCGCGACCGTCATTTCGGCGGATCCGTCGCCCCAATCCGCTTTTTCAATTGCGCATGCTCCAAAAAGTAGATACTTTTCCCAGACAACCCCCAAGTAACGGATCCGTCAAAAAAACGGATCCGTTGGAACCGTTTTCTCAACAATTGTGACGGATCCGTCAATCCGTCACTATGTCGGAAGTGACTGACGCCAAACAACTGAAGTGTGAAAGAAGCCTTAGTTGATATTAAATACATTTAAATAGAACATGACTTTTGTCAGTTTCATGTAATTCCAGTGACCATTGTGGGTTTTTCTCACACATGGTTGCAGAGGGCCATTTGTAGGCAGTGCCTGTAGGAGCAGGACTGATTCTCAGTGATACGAGGAGGACACACAAGTATAATCCCGAGCCTGTGCTCTGTGAACACTGAATAGAATAATCCTTTGGTCTCTCTATGAAACAGACAGGACACTGAAGAGCTGGCGATCTCACTGCCGCCTGTTGCATAGCAACCAAATGTGCATGAAGAGACGGTAGGCCCGGCCTCGGCGGCTGATTGTAATTTGGAACCATTTCTCATCAAAAAGGCAACCGAACAGAGAAATGAGGCTGCAAACTGTAGGGCTATTAATGGGGTAATATATGGAAATATTGGCCACAAAACAGCAGAGTTCAGACACTTTACTTTGTGCCAGGAGTCCAGCGTTTCCTGGGTTGGATCATCTAGGGCACACGCTGTATATATTACAGGATCTTGGGCTACAGCAACATCTATCTTAGATTGTGGGATTTGTCTGTGACTATTTGTGATTTGGCTATCAAAACAAAAACCCCGTCAGATTGTTAGCAAGTCGCAATAGCGTGTAGTTATTACATTGTGGCCCATGATGGTGATGTTACTTGTGGCTTGCGACAAGAAATTTTAGGGTTTTTTTGGAGACCGTTGCATTTTATCAGAAAAAAATATGGGTCTCCTTCTTGCGTCAATTACTTGCATCGTTAGTACAATTGAGAAAATATCCATCAAGTTCAACAAGAGATGGAAAATAAGAAAGGAAATGGAGCATATGTACAACGACAAGGCATGATCCAACCCACCCCAAAAGAGAGAACCCTTCCTCTTGATCCCAATTATCAATCCACTGGACCAAATTTTCATTTAAAAAATTATACACTTGATTATTTATATTATTTTCTTCTTAAAAAGCATCTAAGACTTTTTGGAAGCATCAACGTTCTCTGCTGTGACCAGCTCCTGAGGTAGACTATTCCACAGAGTATTCGTTATGGTAAAGAAGGCTTGTTTCCTCTGGAGATTTACCTATTCTTCTCCAGGCGAAGGAAGTGACTCCTTGTCTTTTGAAGGGGTCTTACAGTTATATGAAAAAGTTTGGGCACCCCTATTAATCTTAAACTTATTGTTTTATAAAAATTGTGTTTTTTTGCAACAGCTATTTCAGTTTCATATATCTAATAACGGTTGGACACAGTAATGTTTCTGCCTTGAAATGAGGTTTATTGTACTAACAGAAAATGTGCAATCTGCATTCAAACAAAATTTGTCAGGTGCATAAGTATGGGCACCCTTATCATTTTCTTGTTTTAAATACTCCTACCTACTTTTTACTGACTTACTAAAGCACTTTTTTTGGTGTTGTAACCTCATTGAGCTTTGAACTTCATAGCCAGGTGTATGCAATCATGAGAAAAGCTACTTAAAGTGGCCACTTGCAAGTTGTTCTCCTGTTTGAATCTCCTCTGAAGAGTGGCATCATGGGCTCCTCAAAACAACTGTCAAATGATCTGAAATCAAAGATTATTCAACATAGTTGTTCAGGGGAAGGATACAAAAAGCTGTCTCAGATTTAACCTGTCAATTTCCACTGTGAGGAACATAGTAAGGAAATGGAAGAACACGGGTACAGTTCTTGTTAAGGCCAGAAGTGGCAGGCCAAGAAAAACATCAGAAAGGCAGAGAAGAAGAATGGTGAGATCAGTCAAGGACAATCCTCAGACCACCTCCAGAGAGCTGCAGCATCAACTTGCTGCAGATGGTGTCACTGTGCATCGGTCAACTATACAACGCACTTTGCACAAGGAGAAGCTATATGGGAGAGTGATGCGAAAGAAGCCGTTTCTGCAAGCACGCCACAAACCGAGTCAGCTGAGGTATGCAAAAGCACATTTGGAGAAGCCAATTTCTTTTTGGAAGAAGGTCCTGTGGACTGATGAAACCAAGATTGAGTTGTTTGGTCATACAAAAAGGCGTTATGCATGGCGGCAAAAAAACACAGCATTCCAAGAAAAACACTTGCTACCCACAGTAAAATTTGGTGGAGATTCCATCATGCTTTGGGGCTGTGTGGCCAATGCCGGCACTGGGAATCTTGTTAAGGTTGAGGGACGCATGGATTCCTCTCAGTATCAGCAGATTCTTGACAATAATGTCCATGAATCAGTGACAAAGTTGAAGTTACGCAGCGGATGGATCAGCAAGACGATGATCCAAAACACCGCTCCAAATCTACTCAGGCATTCATGCAGAGGAACAATTACACTGTTCTGGAATGGCCATCCCAGTCCCCAGACCTGAATATCATTGAACATCTGTGGGATCATTTGAAGAGGGCTGTCCATGCTCGGCGACCATCAAACTTAACTGAACTGGAGTTGTTTTGTAAAGAGGAATGGTCAAAAATACCTTCATCCAGGATCCAGGAACTCATTAAAAGCTACGGGAAGCGACTAGAGGCTGTTAGTTTTGCAAAAGGAGGAGCTACTAAATATTAATGTCACTTTTCTGGTGAGGTGCCCATACTTATGCACCTGTCAAATTTTGTTTGAATGCAGATTGCACATTTTCTGTTAGTACAATAAACCTCATTTCAAGGCAGAAACATTTACTGTGTCCAACAGTTATTAGATATATGAAACTGAAATAGCTGTTGCAAAAAAAACAACCTTTATAAAACATTAAGCTTAAGATTAATAGGGATGCCCAAACTTTTTCATATAACTGTACATGATGCAACTTTTGACCACACTTTTTGTGAAGGCCATTCATGTACCTGTACAAGGTACTCATGTCCCCCCGCCTTAGATGTCTCTTTTCAAGAAAAAAAAAAAATATATAATTTTTTTAAATCTTTCCTCAAAACCAAGATCCTCCATATCCATTATCAGACTGTCTGGGTGTACGTCTCCAGTAGGCATACACACCCGCAAATGATGAATGACAGAGCACATGTTCGCTCTGCCCGCACCATTATAGTCTGGCCCCATTGGGGCATACACCCTAATCCCATTTTGCCAGGGGGCGCAGACATAAGCCCCGATGGGACCAATGAACAGCTGCCATTGTGAAAGCACCATAACTCCAGATCATCTTTTCTATGAACTGGTGCCCAGAACTGAACTGCATATTTGAGACTTGTAGCATTTTTTACATTGGATGCTGCTATTTAGTCTGGGATCTGCAAATACACACAAGGGACTCGCCCAGTTTTACTTCTAGTGGACGTCCAATACATGTGGCATGTTTTTTAAAATTTTTATCACTTGGCAGTGAACTTTTGATGATCGCTATTTTCAACGTTACATGTTTTACATGGACTGTTCCTATGAACCAATAGTTGTGCCCCATGCTAGTGTTCCAGTTATACATTTTGTATAAATTTATTATATTATTCTACAGTCAAAAAATGTAAATGTATGTATACAAATGTTGCGTTTTTTTTTGTTGTTTTTTTACAGTCATGGCCAAAAGTATTCACACCCCTGCAATTCTGTCAGACAATACTCAGTTTCTTCCTGAAAATGATTGCAAACACAAATTCTTTGGTATTATCTTCATTTAAATTGTCTTAAATGAAAAAACACAAAAAGAATTGTTCTAAAGCCAAATTGGATATAATTTCACACCAAACATAAAAAGGGGGTGGACAAAAGTATTGGCGCTGTTCGAAAAATCATGTGATGCTTCTCTAATTTGTGTAATTAACAGCACCTGTAACTTACCTGTGGCACCTAACAGGTGTTGGCAATAACTAAATCACACTTGCAGCCAGTTGACATGGACTAAAGCTGACTCAACCTCTGTCCTGTGTCCTTGTGTGTACCACATTGAGCATGGAGAAAAGAAAGAAGACCAAAGAACTGTCTGAGGACTTGAGAAACCAAATTGTGAGGAAGCATGAGAAATCTCAAGGCTACAAGTCCATCTCCAAAGACCTGAATGTTCCTGTGTCTACCGTGCGCAGTGTCATCAAGAAGTTTAAAGCCCATGGCACTGTGGCTAACCTCCCTAGATGTGGACAGAAAAGAAAAATTGACAAGAGATTTCAACGCAAGATTGTGCGGATGTTGGATAAAGAACCTTGACTAACATCCAAACAAGTTCAAGCTGCCCTGCAGTCCGAGGGTACAACAGTGTCAACCCGTACTATCCGTCGGCGTCTGAATGAAAAGGGACTTTATGGTTGGAGACCCAGGAAGACCCCACTTCTTACCCCGAGACATAAAAAAGCCAGGCTGGAGTTTGCCAAAACTTACCTGAAAAAGCCTAAAACGTTTTGGAAGAATGTTCTCTGGTCAGATGAGACAAAAGTAGAGCTTTTTGGGCAAAGGCATCAACATAGAGTTTACAGGAGAAAAAAAGAGGCATTCAAAGAAAAGAACCCGGTCCCTACAGTCAAACATGGCGGAGGTTCCCTGATGTTTTGGGGTGGCTTTGCTGCCTCTGGCACTGGACTGCTTGACCGTGTGCATGGAATTTTGAAGTCTGAAGACTGCCAACAAATTTTGCAGCATAATGTAGGGCCCAGTATGAGAAAGCTGGGTCTCCCTCAGAGGTCATGGGTCTTCCAGCAGGACAATGACCCAAAACACACTTCAAAAAGCACTAGAACATGGTTTGAGAGAAAGCACTGGAGACTTCTATGGTGGCCAGCAATGAGTCCAGACCTGAATCCCATAGAACACCTGTAGAGAGATGTAAAAATGGCAGTTTGGCGAAGGCACCCTTCAAATATCAGGGACCTGGGGCAGTTTGCCAAAGAAGAATGGTCTAAAATTTCAGCAGAGCATAGTAAGAAACTCATTAATGGTTACCGGAAGCGGTTGGTCGCAGTTATTTTGGCTAAAGGTTGTGCAACCAAGTATTAGGCTGAGGGTGCCAATACTTTTGTCTGGCCCATTTTTGGAGTTTTGTGTGAAATGATCAATGTTTTGCTTTTTGCTTCATTCTCTTTTGTGTTTTTTCATTTAAAGGGAACCTGTCACCACGTTTTTGGAAGATGGGATAAAAATAGCGTTAAATAGGGGCAGAGGTGGGCATTACATTAGTGTGTTTGTTATGCGTTTATTACCCACCTAAGTTGCCGAAATACCTTTGCAAAGTCTCCGTTTTCGCCTGTCAATCAGGCTGGTCTGGTCAAAAGGGCGTCTTGTCTTCCCCCAGATTTTGCGTAGTTTTCCGTTGGTGGCGTAGTGGTGTGCGCATGCCCAAAGTCCTGAATCCTCTGCCAGGGGATTTAAAAGAGCGCGCTGTTCGTTTTCATTGGTGATCGGTGGGCGCGGCCATCTTCCTTTGGCCGCGCGTGCGCAGAAGCGGCGCTCTGCTGGCCGCGGCTTCAGGAAAATGGCCGCGGGATGCCGCGCGTGCGCAGATGGATATCGCGGCGGCCATTTTCCTGAAGCCGCGGCCAGCAGAGCGCCGCTTCTGCGCACGCGCGGCCAAAGGAAGATGGCCGCGCCCACCGATCACCAATGAAAACGAACAGCGCGCTCTTTTAAATCCCCTGGCAAAGGATTCGGGACCTTGGGCATGCGCACACCACTACGCCACCAACGGAAAACTACGCAAAATCTGGGGGAAGACAACGCCCTTTTGACCAGACCAGCCTGATTGACAGGCGAAAACGGAGACTTTGCAAAGGTATTTCGGCAACTTAGGTGGGTAATAAACGCATAACAAACACACTAATGTAATGCCCACCTCTGCCCCTATTTAACGCTATTTTTATCCCATCTTCCAAAAACGTGGTGACAGGTTCCCTTTAAGACAAATTAAATGAAGATAATAATACCAAAGAATTTGTCTTTGCAATCATTTTCGGGAAGAAACTGAGTATTATCTGACAGAATTGCGGGGGTGTCAATACTTTTGGCCATTACTGTAGATAGCCCCTATAGTGCATCACAAATCTTTTCTCATTTGGACTGAAAAATGTGAAACATTTGGTGTTCATTGCATACAGTTTGGTTTTAGTAGTAGTATTTAAAGGGTTATTCCCAATACAAAGGGAACCTGTCACCAGGTTTGGCCGATAAGAGATACGGCCATCACCTTTCAGGGCTGATACAGAATTTTATAATGCTGTATTTCTGCCCCCTACCCGACCTGCAAGAGAAGAAAAATAACGTTTATTATTCTCACCTGCGGGGTGGTCCGGTCCGATGGGCGTCACTGGTCTTGGTCTGGCGCTTCCCTTCTTCTTGTGATGCCGCCATCCTGCTTGCTTTGTTTGGATATATTAAGTAAACCCAGAACTCATCTTAGGTGACCAAACGGCATTTAATAGGAATCACTACTGTAGTAGAGAAACGTTTCGGTCTTGACTTCAGACCTTCGTAAGGTAGAGAAATGGCGTTGTTGAAGTCTATGTACAGTCAATGTGCTGCATGCCACCGTGGCGCTCATGGACGCGGTGTCCGCCGCTTTGTGTGCTGCTTTGTGTGGATGGTGGGTCTCCTCGGCACCCCTGCGCAGGCGTACTTCTCTGCCCTTCACTGCAGTGCGTGGGTGCTGGGAAAGAGCCCTGGCGAAAGCGCACTGCAGTACTTTGCTCTGCCCTTAACAGGATCGCGAAATACGCCTGCTCAGGAGCGCGGTGCCGAGGAGGCTGTGTGGATGACAAAGGGATGCGTCAATCCATATGAAGCAAGGAGGACGGGGATCGTAAGAAGATGGGAGGCACCGGACCAAGACCAGTGACACCCATCGGACCGGACCGCCCCGCAGGTGAGTATAACAAGTTATTTTTCTTCTCTTGCAGGTCGGGGCTGATATACTGCATTATAGAATGCTGTATATCAGCCCTGAAGGGTGATGGCCGTATCTCTTATCAGCCAAACCTGGTGACAGGTTCCCTTTAAAATTATCAGCTATCCAGTGCATAGGTGGTAATTTGCGGATCGGAGGGTGCCAACTGCCCTGACTCCCACGGATAGCTATAATAAAGCTGTACAATGCCCGGTCAGAATGGATTGGTGGCCCACATGAGCACTACAATTCTGTCCATTTCATATGGGACTTGCAGAGATACCCGAGTACAGGACTCCTTTTTATTCCTTCAGTCCCATAGAAAATAAAGGAAGTATTGGTTCACTTAAATTGTTGCCTCATTCTCTGGATCATTGGGGATCAAAAAGGTTAGGTACCCACCAATCCTCAAGTTATAGCCTATCCCGTGGATAGGTGATATTTGTAAATGTTGGGAATAATCTGATAATATATTCACCTCCCCTCATAATATACAGACAGATACATTCCCCGAGATACTGATAATATATACCCCTGGATCTGAGCAATAAGGGGGTCTATGGTGGGTCTTTTCACCAAGTTGGCTGTTTCTCTGTTGCTTTCTAGGTACTCTTAGCTGAAAGCATTAGTCCTGGCGTCCATCGTGACAGTGTGCCGCATCTCTGCTATGCAGGCTTCCTCATCCAGTTCAATGAATTTAAGGGAGCGATGAGCCGCGGCACTGTACTCAGTCTTTGCACTGTACCGTTGCTCATTGGGTTCTGTTATGTGTTCTGCATGATGCAAATTTTCTTCTAAAAACTTGAACAAAATGGAAATCCAGGTGGAGACCATGATAATCAGCGGGGTACCTCTGCTTCAGTTGTAATGCAGCCGATGGATTTGCACATGAAATCCATTTGTCTGCTCCTCTAAACGGAAGGTGCAAAGAGAAATGTGATCACAGCTCGGATTCATTTAGTCTCTGAGAGCAGATCTTGAGGATCTTTGCTACAGGTCAATTTCGGTGCCTAGAAATCCTCCATGGATAAGGAATGTGTACATAGATGCTATGCTGCCGTGTGTTGTCTATGAATATACTTCCTGAATATAAGATTAGTGGTGCCCCACTCCCCACACTTTTTTGTTAGCCCTGAAGAACCTGGAACGACCTTTGGTAGCTTTTGCTGTAGTTGCCCAGGCAAAGTGCAATGTAGAAATTAATAACTTTTTGTACCTTGTTTATAAGTGACTTCTTATGCAATATCTAATATGTACAGGAGAGCAAGTGTCGCCTGATGGCTCTTTGCCCTTGTGTTTGGAGACAGTATCCTCTGCTCTACTTACACCTGCTTATTCATTAACTTAATGTTTCTCTCTTTCTAGATAGCCGACCTCCAGCTCCATAAACTTGATGAATTGGACTGCTTGATCCGAGGCCTCCTCTATGTCGATTCTGTTGGCTTTAATGGCCGTCCAGAATGCTACTACTTTGACAACCCAACGAACCCAGAACAGTGTCAGAAGAAGCCATATTGCCTTGATAATCCTTATCCTATGTTGCTGGTTAACATAGGTTCAGGAGTCAGCATTCTTGCGGTATATTCTAAAGACAACTATAAAAGAGTCACTGGGACCAGGTAAACGTCGTTTTATCCCTGAGAGATCTTCCATTCACCACAGATAGATTATACATATGGGGCAATTAACCTCTTGGCCATGCACCACCTGAGGACATAGGAGGACCTTCACCATTCATCCTCTCGGCCATTTGGTAGGGAAGTGGCTAAATTTGTCTGCAACTCTTTCTCTTGAATTCTAAGGTTGTTGGTGTCCCTATAACTGCCATATACTTTTGTGCAGAAGGCCATAGTTATATGTAGTGCTCATGTAAGGTCTGATAGGGTCCCATAGGTGAAATAAGAGACTATATTATTTTTTTTTTTTCGAATTGCTTTTTCAAAGCGACCCCCAACAACCTTAGGTTGAGACAACTTTAATCACAACACTTGTCATGCTACCAACGTTTACTAGGTGTCACAGCTACATCAAAACACAATATAAATTAATGTGGTCGTATCGCATGACCCCGAGGGTACTGCAGTAAGCATGTCACAAGAAGTCCAACAGCGTCAGATTTTTTGCGACTTGCTTGTCGCAGTACCTTTAGGCTATGTGCACACGTCAGGATTTCTTGCAGAAATTTCCTTAACAAAACTGGACATTTTCTGCAAGAAATCCGCATGCGTTTTTTTTGCGTTTTTTTGCACATTTTTCTCGCGTTTTTTGTGCGGATTTTTTGCGGATTTTTCCAGAGGTTCCCAATGCAATAATATAGTGGGAAATCCGCAAAATTAATGAACATGCTGCGTTTTTTACCGCGATGCATTTTTTTTGCGGAAAAAAGCAACATATGCACAAAAATTGCGGAATGCATTCTAAATGATGGGATGCATATGTATGCGTTTATCGCGGTTTTATAGCGAAAAAAACGTGAAAAATCCAGAACGTGTGCAGGCAGCCTTAGGGTCACAAGACAACCACATTCACTTGCGTTGTGCTGTGATGTAGCAGCGACTCATAAAGGCTAATGTATGTAAAGCGCTGTGGAAATAATAGCACTGTGAGTAAAATATAGGCGATAGAGTTAGCTCACCAAAAATATCCAATTATTCCATGTACACGTTACTTCGTCCTGGACAAATGTATGGAGCAGTATATAGAAAAAAATGTTCTACCTCTAAGTTAAAATTCCAAACGTTGTTATATAATGATTAAAATTCTATAGCGCTCAGAAAATAGAGAAACCATTAGGGAGGAAAGAGCTACGTGTTTTGTTCATACTCCTTCAATGTTAAAGAAGCCCTCCCATAAAAAGTTTTTTTTTTTCCTCGTAATATATTTCACTCCTCATATTATATAGCACTGTGTACTTACAATTGCTCATTTTGCGTTTCTACCCAGATAATTCTTCTTTCTTTTTTGTATGTAGAAACAGGAAGCTTCTTGTCTCCATAGAAATCATTCTTCTCTTCAACTCCTGACCCACCTGCTCTGCCCCTCTCCACTGCCATTGACTTTTGCAGTGAGTAATGACTCATACAGGGAAAATTGACCTCCTTTTTTTTTACATAGAGCTTAAAAGGGTTCATTTAGTCAGTTTTTAATGGAATAGACCAAATGGAAAACAGAAGAATTAAATGGTTAGAAGGGCAAAATGAGCAATTGTAAGTACACAGTGCTATGTAATATGATTGCAATTTATTAAGAGGATAACAATTTTGATGTGAAGAGGGCTTCTTTAATCAGAGCTCTGATTAAGAATGCATGCGTGCCATCGCAACGCGTCGTTTATTTTTTGAGTGCTATGGAATTTTATCCATTGTATGATAAGGTTTGGCATTTTATCCTATGTAGCTGGAATGGATGCTGCCTTTTTCTTTATACTGATGTAGCAGCGACATGCGACAAATTTTGGTCATGTGACAGAAGTTGCGGCAATGTCGCCTTGTAGCCTGAGCTTTATTCTAACACTGGGTATTATCTTGGATAAGTCTACAAGACAATCATTCATAGATAATATATTTTTGTTCTTGGCTGTTATGCTCTCACAATGTCATAAAGAACATCATAACATAGGGATTTTGAGATCTGCATATATCACACCTAGCGTATGTGATTGTGGTCAGAAATATAATCATGGCGGGGGTGGAATTATATTCTACTACTATTTCCCCAATTTCCTACTAGAAAAATGTTAAAAAATAATTCTAGCTAAGAGCAGATTGGTTTCCTGTCATTGGATTTCTGGAGCGTCTCATGGAACTCGCGGTCATGGGATGTTAACATGACAGTTGCTGTTTTTTAGGCTTTGTTCCGTGAAAGACAAACCTACACCACAAATGTACCACAACGCTGCACCAATAAGTGTAGATTGTCTGCCCATATGATTTGTGTAATCATCAATTATTACATTTTTGTGTCCGGTTTTCAGTTTGGGAGGAGGAACATTCCTTGGCCTGTGCTGCCTGCTGACGGGTTGTGAGACATTTGAAGAAGCTTTGGAAATGGCCGCAAAAGGAGACAGCACTAATGTGGATAAACTGGTGAAGGATATCTACGGTGGGGACTATGAGCGCTTCAGCCTTCAGGGCTCTGCTGTTGCTTCTAGGTAACTTTTATTTCTCTGACTTTATAAATGTACAGTCATGGCCAAAAGTATTCACACCCCTGGAATTCTGTCAGATAATTCTCAGTTTCTTCCTGAAAATGATTGCAAACACAAATTCTTTGGTATTATTATCTTTATTTAATTTGTCTTAAATGAATAAAACACAAAAAGAATTGTCCTAAAGCCAAATTGGATATAATTCCACACCAAACATAAAAAAGGGGTGGACAAAAGTATTGGCACTGTTCGAAAAATCATGTGATGCTTCTCTAATTTGTGTAATTAACAGCACCTCTAACTTACCTGTGGCACCTAACAGGTGTTGGCAATAACTAAATCACACTTGCAGCCAGTTGACATGGATTAAAGTTGACTCAACCTCTGTCCTGTGTCCTTGTGTGTACCACATTGAGCATGGAGAAAAGAAAGAAGACCAAAGAACTGTCTGAGGACTTGAGAAACCAAATTGTGAGGAAGCATGAGCAATCTCAAGGCTACAAGTCCATCTCCAAAGACCTGAATGTTCCTGTGTCTACCGTGTGCAGTGTCATCAAGAAGTTTAAAGCCCATGGCACTGTGGCTAACCTCCCTAGATGTGGACGGAAAAGAAAAATTCACAAGAGATTTCAACGCAAGATTGTGCGGATGTTGGATAAAGAACCTCGACTAACATCCAAACAAGTTCAAGCTGCCCTGCAGTCCGAGGGTACAACAGTGTCAACCCGTACTATCCGTCGGCATCTGAATGAAAAGGGACTGTATGGTAGGAGACCCAGGAAGACCCCACTTCTTACCCCGAGACATAAAAAAGCAAGGCTGGAGTTTGCCAAAACTTACCTGAAAAAGCCTAAAACGTTTTGGAAGAATGTTCTCTGGTCAGATGAGACAAAAGTAGAGCTTTTTGGGCAAAGGCATCAATATAGAGTTTACAGGAGAAAAAAAGAGGCATTATAAAAAAAAAAATAAAAAAAAAAATAAAAGAACACGGTTCCTACAGTCAAACATGGCGGAGGTTCCCTGATGTTTTGGGGTTGCTTTGCTGCCTCTGGCACTGGACTGCTTAACCGTGTGCATGGCATTATGAAGTCTGAAGACTACCAACAAATTTTGCAGCATAATGTAGGGCCCAGTGTGAGAAAGTTGTTTCTCCCTCAGAGGTCATGGGTCTTCCAGCAGGACAATGACCCAAAACACACTTAAAAAGCACTAGAAAATGGTTTGAGAGAAAGCACTGGAGACTTCTAAGGTGGCCAGCAATGAGTCCAGACCTGAATCCCATAGAACACCTGTGGAGAGATATAAAAATGGCAGTTTGGAGAAGGCACCCTTCAAATATCAGGGACCTGGAGCAGTTTGCCAAAGAAGAATGGTCTAAAATTCCAGCAGAGCATTGTAAGAAACTCAATGATGGTTACCGGAAGCAGTTGGTCGCATTTATTTTGGCTAAAGGTTGTGCAACCAAGTATTAGGCTGAGGGTGCCAATACTTTTGTCTGGCCCATTTTTGGAGTTTTGTGTGAAATGATCAATCTTTTGCTTTTTGCTTCATTCTCTTTTGTGTTTTTTCATTTAATGCTAAAACATAACATTTATTAAACCTTTAAAACGCAATAACAGCATAAATAAATCATTAATTAATATATGTGCTCATAAACACCAGTGCTCAAGTAAAAAAAGGGTTTTGGTTCAATCTCACCCATATGAGTAGTTCTCTCTCGTTTCTCACAGCTCATTCCATGAGAGCACTTTCCCCATTGAGGGGCACCGGCAACACCAGTCGGTATTTCGGAGTTTCAAATGTCACTGCAGGCAACTATTTAATAGCCTACTTTAAACTTCCCCTGATGAATTCCCGTGACAGGGGAGGAAACGCGTTGGGAAGATACATTACATAGGGAGGCTACATGATTTATGGGTATCCTTTAAAGCAGTATGACACTTGGGTACTGCCCTTGTTAGGGCAGGAGACGTACAGGGGCACGACAAGGAGATATAGACCCCAAGGTCCCCCTCTAGAACTGTATATTTGTTTCATCCTGCTGGTGCGGTTTATCCTCATGGAATGAGCTGTGAGAAACGAGAGAGAACTACTCATATGGGTGAGATTGAACCAAAACCCTTTTTTTACTTGAGCACTGGTGTTTATGAGCACATATATTAATTAATGATTTATTTATGCTGTTATTGCGTTTTAAAGGTTTAATAAATGTTATGTTTTAGCATATATTGAGGCTGACCATGCTGTAGCTGGTATTCTTGCTGATTGGTCAATTAGTGGCAGAATAGATTTTTCTAGCTATTTTTGCTGGATTGTTTTTTCATTTAATATAAATTAAATGAAGATAATAATTCCAAAGAATTTGTGTTTGCAATCATTTTCAGGAAGAAACTGAGTATTATCTGACAGAATTGCAGGGGTGTGAATACTTTTGGCCATGACTGTAAATGTCATAATCCGTATATGTGACACATAGAATAATAATTTCAGGGAATAAATCATGTCCTCATGTCACCTTATCGAAAGATTTCCCCAAGCTAAAACAGCTTACTGTGGGTGTTCCCGGGAACCTGATCTGCTGCGATCAGGTGATCGCCAAGGGCGGCTGTCTTCACCGAAGGTGTTGTCTTGGGGAGGCAGCATGTTTAAAGGTTTTGCTTTTATTTTATTCCTGCTTCTCCCCTGAATGTTCCATAGTTTTTTTTTCATTGTTTGTTTTTTAAATCCAACATACAGTTCCAGAGATCTAGGCCTTTTATTTAGTGCTGCTTTTTCTTTTACTAAGGAGGCGTTTCTCAGGATTCTTTGGGGTTGTGTCTTTAGGCGCTTTGAATTATTACCCTGTGAGCAGCGCCTCCTTGGTGAAGACCTTAAAATTAGCGCTAAATAACAAGGCTAATTGTCTGGAACCATATGGTGGATTTAAAAAAAACACACCATGCAATAATCAGGGAAGCATGGGGAATAAAGTGAGAGCAAAAGCTGAACACTTCTGATCTGGTGATGGGTCTTCTTTAAGGTCATTTAGGAAATCCATTAATACATAGTTTTAATTTTTTTTGATAATTTTTCCTTGGCCGAATCCAGAATGTGTGACATTTTTGTTTCACTTTTTACTACTTAAAAAACACCTGACACTTACCATGCTTATGTAATTTTTTGTCACTGCTTTCCTGAGTCTGGCATTGTGGGTTATTTAATTTTTTTATTTTTTTTTTAACCTGTTTCTGCACCTCTCCATTACTGAGATATGACTCTCTATTACTCTAAATTACCCAGAGAAGCATTAATGATCATACCTCCATGGCTAACAAGACTAGATTTAAAACTGGGAAGAGGGGGCCATATCTCAGGAACAAAGATGTACAGGAACAAATAACCGACAACTCCACATTCAGCCATATATTTATGGCTAGTGAGTGATACGTCCTCTTTTAAGATCCTCATTCTAATTTTCCAAAGGTGATACCCAGTTGCGACTACCACTTACATCCATGTCATTCCGGCTCCTGGTTAAAGAGGTTGTCAAAGATTTTTTTTTTCTATGGGCCTAATAAGTAACAGGCAAGTAGTTGCTGTTCTACGCAGTGCTGGCTCTGAGCTGTCACTTACCACTCCTGCCGGCAATTCAGCTGCTCCATTTCAAAACAGCAGCTTTTCCTTTTCCGGGTGCTCTGTCCACGGTTATCCACTTCCAACATTATCTGGAAAGATAGCCAACTCCCCGCAGTTAGGATGCGGGGAGCCGGCTGTCGGTCAGCATGATATTGGCAGTCACACCTCGTCAACAGAGCGGAAAGGAAGCCTCTGCTCTGTCGACATAAGGTCAGTGGAAGCCACTGAATCGCTGGCAGGAGTGGTCTGTGACCGCTCTGGGTCAGCAAAAATTGTCGTCAGGTACAACATAGGTTGCATCTACCTGCCTGTTATGTTCTTAGGCACATAGTAAAAATAAAATGTGGTCCTGGAAATCCCCTGTAAGTAGAATATAAGGGGATTTGTATATACAAGAATGAAGGCAACATGAGCCTTGCCCGTTGAGAGCAACCTGTATGTTAGTGGAAATCTATCATGCCTGTGTCTACACATATTAACACTTTTGTCCTTGCTGTCCTTCTCAAAGCTTTGGCCACATGATGAGCAAAGAGAAAAGAGACACCATAAGTAAGGAAGACTTGGCAAGAGCGACCCTGGTTACCATTACAAACAACATAGGATCCATTGCTCGTATGTGCGCCCTCAATGAGGTAATGATCACATTTCTTCATCTATTCAAATGGGATTTACAAACTGGTTAGGCGAAAAACTGAATTACACCTATTCCGCTATATACTCTATATACCGTCCCAGTTAGTTGAAATTCTACCGTTTAAAGGGGTATCTGAGAATTCTGTATTGTTTTTCCCGCTATTGTTCCTCCTGGAACTGTATCAATAAATTAACAAATTACTCATTATCATTTCCCCTGTTAGTGGGGACTGAGAACCACCCAAAAAAAAAAAAAAAAGGTAAATGGAAGTTAAATGGCCCCTTTGGATTCACAATGTCAGGATGGCGTATCATTACCGGGCTGCCTCACCGAGCACTGTGTCTCACAGACTTAGAGTGGAGCAACAACACAAATGCTCAACCACCATTCTGTTAAGTGAGGATGAATTGGAGACCCCCGTTTCAGTGGTAAGTGGGCGTTAAATCATTGGGAGGCCCAGCAATCAAGCATTACAGGGATTGTCTGGTGAAGACAAGTTATCACTTACGCATAGGAGAGACGATACCGTATTGATCATTGGTACCGTCATCACTTGTCAGAACGGGGCACTTGTAGACAGTTGGCGTGGAGGAGCAATGTGTGCGACCTATGCTCCATTCATTCCCTATGGTGCTACTGCTGTTAGGCATAAAGAATGAATGCCGTGGTGGTCAGGCACCCTACTTTGTAATAGTGATGAAAGGTCTCTCTTTGGTGGTGGGGGGAGTAAAAAATTCCCCCAATTACTGATTGATGTAGGTGTCGGTTGTCTGACCTCCGCCAATCAGTAAGGTGATGCATCGTTTTTACCGGACAACCCCTATAATCACCTGTCCTTGGGATAGATGATTCTTATATTTTGTAGGATAAGCCCTTCAAGAGGAAACAAATTATTATTTATAAAAGTAAAGAAAAAAAGTCTTTGGACTGATGATCGGCTGCGATATTCTACTTTTTCAATCCCATGAGCTGTTTCTCAGTGTATCAAGACTGGAGATCGTCTTTTATTGCATTTTTTTGGGGTGAATTGCAGTATTTTTTTTTTTTTTTAATTTAGAGAATTTATTTTTCTTTATAACTGAGACTCCTGATGACTATGGATATGTTTATGTCACTGTAGTAGAGAATGGAGATTGTAAGCCCTGCACGGGCACAGACCTGCTTGGTGAATGAAATCAACATGTCATCGTCTTTCTGCTTTCAGCTTCTTTACAGTGTTGCCTTGTGGCATGGAGTTCAAGCAGCATTGTACAGGGCTATCAAAGCATGAAGAACTGCAGCAGAATCCTAGAGTCGGATCCCCGCCATAGCCTGTGCTTCCTATGACCGTTTCTGCTGTGCCATAGCCTGTGCTTCCTATGACCGTTTCTGCTGTGCATGCCGTGTGTATTATACCTCTGTGTCATGTTCGGCAGCACACATTGTTCAGTTCTGGGTTACAGAAAGGGTTCATTAGTCATCCTAAATGTGTCATGTGTAGGGTAGATCACATTAGTCCTGTATTCACCTGTCTGTAAAGCAGCCCTATTAAATGAGCCAACAAGTGGTAAATGCCCCTTTCTAACTATCGGCTCATCTAAACAGGTGGGCAATCACATAACAAGCACGGAAAAAAAACTCTTGTTCGTCAGGCGCGATGATTTTGAAGCCGGCTTATAAATCATCTTTATTGATGGCATATCACCCCATGTAAATAGTGTGCTGCCGAGAACATTCGTGTTAACGCGTTCTGTGCACATAGAATGTTTGCCGGCCTGTCGGAAAAGGCAGTCAGCTTTCATGTAGCCGATCGGGGTTCCTTAACTAACTCGACTGGCCTGTTTACAAGTCTCTCAAAGCCTATGGTTAAAGGGAACCTGACAGCTGATTCATGGTGCCCAAATGGCAGGCAGCATGAATCCGACCCTGGCGTCATTTTTGCAACCTTGTAGGTTTCACTCTGAAATGTGGCTGCTTTACATTCCTTTAAAAGCTGGATGGGGACAATACAGCTTGGATGACTAGTCCAAGAGGCTGGTCAATGGTGGTCTTCCCAGCCCGGTTACCATTGGCTGACATACACATATGGGGAGACCTGTCAGTCGGGAGAAGCTGCCAAGGACCCGACTCTTGGTCTAGTCTTCCACATTGCATTGTCTTTCCCCCCAGGATGGTCGTGCCATGACTGCTGTGCGTCTTATAGGTAGCACATTGTGTCATCATAGCGTTGTGGTATTTGGGCATATTTTGGGTACGGTGTAAACACAGTAAACTTCTCCTACCAGGCCCTCTGCGCCATATAAATGACACCCAATGTGGGTGCATCCTAGCAAGTACAGTGTCTACACAAAGTATTCAAGCCTCGTGTCTATAGACAAGTGTCCTTTTAAATGTATCAGCTTTTTAGGGATTTGTGCCATAGCGTGTTCTGTTTTCACACCATTTATTATTTACTTTGTAGGATCTTTTTGTTGTTGTTTTTGTTGTGTGCCCATGTACTGTATATACACCAAGCATCCATAACATTAAAACCACTAACCAGTTTAGTGAATGACATTATCTTGTTACGTCGTCCCATGGAGAAGGGGAGATATACTAGGCAGCGATACAACAGTTTTTGAAGTAGATGTATGGGAAGCGGGAAACATGGGTAAGTGTAAGGATCTGAGTAGCTTTGGCAAGAGCTAAATTGTGACAAGTAGTCTACTGGGTCACCGCATCCAAGAAATGGCAGATCTTGTGGGGTCGTCCTGGCTAAGAATGGACAACTGGTAAGCTAAAGACCCCGTACACATTAGATTAATGTCAGTTGAATCTGCCAATAGTCATCTAATGTGTTTGGTGGCCCCTTGATTCTTCTTTCGAAAGATGATGTGGGGGTATTAGACTCTGGCAAGTCTCATTTTGGACGCCTAATCTGATCGTCCGCTACTAGATAGCTATATTAGAGGACACAAGTATGTTAGGCCAGAGCAAGAGCAAAAATGGCTGACAAAGCTATTGATGACTATGATAAAGAGTGTCAGTAGACATATTGCCTTGCAGCTTGCTGTGGATGAAGCTGCATAGTGCACAATATTTGTAAAATGTTCTGGCTGATGGGTGTATATATGACCACATATTCTAGGCTTGTCATGGGCTGACATCTAGTGGCCAAAAGGCCAAACTGGATAAAAGGAATCCCAGGAAAACCAGCAAGTAGGAGCTTCTTCTTTTCCTTGAGGGTTCGCTCACATTAGCGTAGAAATCGGACGAGTGCATTGTGAGTAAAAATCCCATTGCACTCTGACTAATGTTACTGAACGAGTCAGTGCTGGTCTGTGAGTTTTTTTCCAGGTCTGCTGTGCATATATAATTTCACAACCCTCCTGCATGTAATAAACTTGCACCCTTTAGTGCTTTTCCTGTAGCACTAAAGGGTGTTTAGGGTTGTTTGACCTAATAAATAATTTTAAAAAAGTTGTGAGGTCCCCCTTCTTTTTGATAACCAGAAAAGGTAAAGCAGACAGCAGGGGGCTTATTGTATCAGGCTGGAAAGGTCCCTCATTATTGGCCTCTGCCCAGCCTAAAAATCCCAGCCCGCAGCCGCCCCAGAAGCGGTGCATCAGATGCGCCATTTCTGGTGCTTACCTTCACTTTCCCGATTGCCCTGGTGCGGTGAAAATCAGGGTAACGGGGCAACATTGGTGAACCAGGGAAAGTGTCGGGGAGTGTTTTTTTTTTTTATTTATTTTTAAATAAAGGTTTTTTATGTTTGTGTTGTTTTTATTACTGGGTTAGTAATGGGGGCGTCTGATGGACACATCTCTATTACTAACCCAGGGCTTTATTCCAGCTGTGATTTCAACCCCAACTACCATACACCCTGACTGCCAACACATCAGGGCAATAGGGAAGAGTGACGGTGAAGCACCAGAGTTGGCGCATGTCATGTGATGTGCCACTCCTGGGGTGGCTGTGGGCTGGTGTTTTTAGGCTGGGAAGGGACAAATAACAAGCGACCTTCTCAGTCTGATTATATCAGCTCTCAGTTGTCTGCTTTACCTTTGCTGGTTTCACAATAGGGGAGACTCCATGTCATTTTTTAAATTTATTTATTTGATTAAAAAAAGCCTAAAACACTGTAGAATAAGCTCCACATGAAAGGCACCAAAGGGTGCAAGTTTATAAGATGTAGAGGGCTTGAGAAATGACATATCTACAGGATATCCATCTATTCTATCTCTTTATTATCTATCTCTAATATATCTCATATATTTCTTTCATCTATCTGTCTATTATCTTTATATAAGATTGCTTTTTTTAGGTGTGGAAACGAGCTTTAAGTTACATAGAGCGTTATAGTATGTAAAAGATGAAGTTCCAACTTTTCAGGATGAACATCGGAGCAATTTTTTTTCATACACAGATGTGAGTGAGCCCTTAAAGGGGTTGTCCGGTCCAAATCAATAAGTCTGTAATCATATGTATGAGTTATACATACCCCAGGCCAGTGTATGGAGCGGAGGCCGGACAGTGTGCGCATCTGACTAGAAGGTGCGGCCTCGCCCCATACTAGTGCATATATTCCCCGAAAATGAGCATAATGCACAGGAATGTTGTTTTGCTCATTGTCACACTTCTTGTGTTACATCTATCTATCGATCAGGGATCGGAAACCCTAAAACGCGTAGGCCTTCTGAACATTTTTTTTAATTTATTTTACCTGTGTGTACATGGAGAAAAAGTATTTTTTAAATAATTTTGGGGAGTGAGGTACCTCCCTCTGAATTCCATGTCTGCCCTTGCATGACCGGCCCTGTCTCATGTGTTGCCATGTCAGTGATACCTCTGCTTCAATAATTGGGCTGATTAATCTTTGTTTTTTGAGTAAATCCTTTTGTATACCTCCATTTGTAGAACATTGACAGAGTGCTGTTTGTTGGGAACTTTCTACGGATCAACATGGTTTCCATGAAGCTGCTATCCTATGCAATGGATTACTGGTCAAAGGGACAACTGAAAGCCCTCTTTTTGGAACATGAGGTGAGAGAAGGAGGAGTTTAAAGTGGTATTCTGCCTATATACAGTTAAGGTAAATCCATAGTAACCAAATTAGTGGGGGTTCAGATTAATAGGATCTTAGACGGCACACCAGAACATAAGGTGTATCCAATCACAGGCTGCAATCCCCGGCAAGCGAAGAAGCGGATGCCATTATGTCCAGTCTATGAAAATACTTAAAGGCATGTAGTTTTCGCTTTAAAAAAAAAAACTAATAGGGTTTTATTAAAAATCTTAAACTGCCTCTACGTATTACAGTGTATGGCAGACTGCAAGATCCATCATCGAGGTTGTTCTGGCTGCATGAACTATTACTCTTATCTTTCTTCTCCTGAACCATATTATGCCAAGCTGATTTATGACCACATAGTCCTCTGTTAGCTTAGAAGATCATTGAGGAGAACAGAGATAAGGGTTACAGACCATGCTGTGACAGATTCACTATTAACTTCTCTGCAGTCTATGTACTATGAGGGCTATAGTAGCCAAACATTCCAAATATTTTTCATGAAACTTTATTGCAAAACTTACATGTATATCTTTAAAAATAAATTTTTATTAGTGTCAAATAACAAATCACAGACAATTAAAAAGTATAGCAAAAAAAAACACCAACCAAGGCCCAGCTAGAACAATGGACTACCGGTACCTTAGAATGGTCAAGTACAAAAGCCATACAGAGCATATCGGCGGGATATCCCATATAAAACAATGTATTTGTCTGCAAAAGATGGCGGCATATCCCCAATATATAATATTACTGGAAAGGGTGTCATGCAATTCTAAGTATTAGTTATCTTGTATTAGTTCAGGTATCCGTATAACACTGTACACCAAAGAAGTATGATCACACTAAATTTGCAATTTAATAGACATCCATAATGGTACTTGCCCACCCAATCTCAGCCTGTATACATATCCATTGCATACATAAGTATTGGTAGTTTACTCATATTCCTAAAGATCTGAAGGGTTTATATTACCTAAAGGCATGCAGATTGCTCAAGTGCACCAATCTCAGACACGGTGAAGCACGTTTCGCATCCTTGCTTTATCAGGAGGTAATTAATATTGAAATCAAAGGGTATAAATAGCAAGGTGTAACTAACATCTGTTTATGTCACACATTGGCGGGTTCTCTGCATGATGCTCCACCTCACATCCGTGACACGACAGAGACCAATGACGAAATGTCAATACATCCATTGCCCGTTGTTTATGGCACTGAAGGATACATTGATGCTCCACCATGTAGGGTAGGCAGCTCATGTGTGACGCCCGCTGCTCTATGTGAGGAAGAGGGAGAATTACCTAGTGAAATAGTTAGAATGAAATCTACAGTGGAGCTACTGTATATACTAACCCTAAATAGTGATATATTTAGGATACAATACTTAGTGGAATTAGTGCTATCTAGTCACTAATGATGTGACTTCACAGATACAGCAAGTGTAAAATCCCTCTAAACTTAAGGTGTACCCGTTATTTCACACAAAGCTGTAGAAAAGCTTAGTTGTGTTGCTCTCAACCTGCACAACATGCTAAATAGTTTTTGTGCACATACCAGTCACATACAGTATTTCCAGAAATTGTCGATTTCTATGCTCTGTAACTTGCCATTCATTTTTCTTTAGTGGCTGTTAACATGTTAAATGCCTCTGTTAATCTCTGAAAGCAGAATTTAACATTAGCATGTCTAAACCCCCCCACCCTCCACCCATTGGTGACCCTGTCACATGATCGCGGGGCACCAATGGGTCGGCATGACAATCGTGAGTTTGCAGGAGACCCCCTTGGTTGTCATTGCCAATCTGCTATGAGCGCCGCCCCGTGGCCAGTGTACATAGCAGATGACCATTTCTGCTACACAGAGCAGGGCTTCAGCTATGTGCAGCGCAAGCGATCAGAAATCACAGCTTAAAGCCTCCTATGGAGAGGAACAATGTTTTTTAAGAAAATTATAAAAGTTCAAATCACTCCCTTTGTTGTCCCATTCAAAATACAACAATAAAAAATACACATATTTGGTATCTCCGCATTCAGAAACGCCCAATCTATCAAAATATAAAAATAATTAATCCGATTGGTAAACGGCATAACGAGAAAAAAAATCAAAACGTCAGAATTACGGCTTGTTGGTCACCGCAACATTGCAATAAATGCAATAACAAGCAATCAAAATATCGTATCTATCCCAAAATAGTATCAATAAAAACGGCAACTCAGAGTGCAAAAATAAGCCCTCACCCAACCCCAGGTACTGAAAAATAAAGACTCTACAGGTCTCGGAAATTTGCGTACCTTTTTTTTTTTTTTAATATATACATACGTTGGTTTTTTTCACCACTTAAATAAAAGAAAACCTATACATGTTTGGTTTTTTCCCCCGTTTTCCAGTACATTATATGGTAGCATCAATGATGACATTCAAAAGTACAACTCTGTTCTCAAAAAACAAGCCCTCACATGGCCATATTGATATGAAAATAAAAACGTTGTGGCTCTGGGAAGAAAGGGTGCAAAACTCGAAAAAATGGCCCGTGGGTGAAGGGTTAAATCTGAGGTAGTGGACAGCATGTTAGAGAGAAGGGAGACACCTAGTGGCCGGCAGCTTGGAGTGCTTTTCATGGGGAAAGGAATATCATTTGTAAAGGGGTTATCCGGTACTTTTATATTGATGGCCTACGCTTAGAGGTGGGGTACAACACCCAGCACTGCCTGCATTCAGTGGTCCCGGTGCTAATGGCAGCTACATGTTAGCAGAGCAGAAGAGCGTATCTCCATCAATTGTATAATGGCTGCAGCGAGGTAGTGCAGATCCACCCTGGTTCATTCGAATAGGGGCGGATGTGGCGAACCCAGCCGCAGCCACTATACGGTTGACATAGTTGGGCTGTGCAGCTCCGCAGCTAATCACATCTGGTCTACAGTAATAGGCTATAAATATAAAAGTACTGGAAAACCCCTCAGAATAAAGTAATTTGCACATTGCTTCTTTTGCAAAATATCTATAAAATGCGATCAAGTGAAAGTACAGTGTTGTGAAAACCTTCTCTATGTGTCTATTACAGGGTTACTTCGGGGCTGTTGGTGCCCTGCTGGAGCTTTTCAAGATGAATGACGATCATTGAAGGAAGACCCCCGCATCCAATTTCTGTGCTGCTCATTGCTGGAGAAGATCCTTCCTTCAAGAAGACACATAAAGCCATTTTACACCTTCATGTTATACCCTGTAAATAGTCACTGAGAGACTGTGTATATATAAATATTATCTGTATATTTTACTGTAAAAACAAACTGTGCAACAAGGCCAAATGTACTGTAGTGATCGGGAACTAATTGTAATGCGGTAATTCTTTATATTTATTTTTATGTAAATAGCCTTTTAATCTGCCCTTTTGTTGGGGGCTGCTGCAGGTACAACTATAAATCTAATTTATGATTTTACATCTTTTAAGCTAGTCTGAAGCGAGTCTAATCTGTTCTTGTAAAGGATGTGTATGACGCACAATGACATCACATAGTTATTTCCCATTGTGGGGCTGCGCAGTGGGGCATTGGGGTATTACTGGACAACTTGGTAATCTGGTTACTGACAAACCTCCAGTCTGGCCAAAAGTTCCTTTAATCCTGCATATATTGGACCTGATACATCACAGGGAATATGTAATCAAAAAAACAACCTACTGTTTAAATCAGGTTTTTATGGTGCATTTATGTTTTTCTTTTACCCCATGTCACAATCTTTATTTAAAAAAAAAAAAATCTTGCTATTTTCACACCAGCAATTGTTATATCCAGAAGTTCACATGTACTTTAGCAGCAATAGACTGACTCATACCTTATTCCATTGCATGGAAGCATCTAATGAGCGTGTGAAAGGTGATTAAAAAGGATGGGAATCAGGGTCAGCTGTGACATCGCCGATCATCGTTGGTTGATCTTGTATTAGCAGTGTATTGAGATGTTACTTTTCACTGTACTCCTGTCTGTCATGGTAATGAAACTGCTGAAAATTATTTTGTAAAGAGGTATGATTCGCTAGTATCCGCAGTGGCAAGATTAAAAAATATTTAATGCAGATCGTGATATGAATAATATTTTTTTAAAAATACATGGTACATTTAACTTATAATCCTGATTTAAACAGTAGGCCTTTTTTTTATTAAACACTCCCTTTAAATACACATGCAAAATTTACTGAAAAGATCCTGTTAGTTCTCCTGACATGTTTGTTTTAGTTAATTTTTCATGAAGCTCAGTGTTGTGCTATTCCCGTTTTTCCTTTTGGAAATCTTTGAAAAACTTGATAACGAGGTGTCACCTAACCCTCTGGCAATGGGGTGACATTATCCAGTCAGTGCTGAACAGATGAGAATATTGAGGGACATAACCCTAGCAGAAAGGAGCCTCCAGGACACAACCCTAGCAGGCAGGAGCCTCCAGGACACAACCCTAGCAGGCAGGAGCCTCCAGGACACAACCCTAGCAGGCAGGAGCCTCCAGGACACAACCCTAGCAGGCAGGAGCCTCCAGGACACAACCCTAGCAGGCAGGAGCCTCCAGGACACAACCCTAGCAGGCAGGAGCCTCCAGGACACAACCCTAGCAGACAGGAGCCTCCAGGACACAACCCTAGCAGGCAGGAGCCTCCAGGACACAACCCTAGCAGGCAGGAGCCTCCAGGACACAACCCTAGCAGGCAGGAGCCTCCAGGACACAACCCTAGCAGGCAGGAGCCTCCAGGACACAACCCTAGCAGGCAGGAGCCTCCAGGACACAACCCTAGCAGGCAGGAGCCTCCAGGACCCAACCCTAGCAGGCAGGAGCCTCCAGGAAGGCCACCTTAATCTCCTTACATTGTTGCATTTGGCCTGATTTTGGCTTTGTGAGATCTCAGATTACATTGCAGCTTTTTCCGAGAATGTCAGACTGATATCAGAATATTAGTTTCATTCTAGGTGTCACCTAACCCTCTGTCAATGGGGTGACATTATCCAGTTAGTGCTGAACAGATGAGAATATTTAGGGACATAACCTTAGCAGACCGTAGCCTCTGGGACACAACCCTAGCAGACAGGAGCCTCTAGGACACAACCCTAGCAGGCAGGAGCCTCCAGGACACAACCCTAGCAGACAGGAGCCTCTAGGACACAACCGTAGAAGGCAGGAGCCTCCAGGACACAACCCCAGCAGGCAGGAGCCTCCAGGACACAACCCCAGCAGGCAGGAGCCTCCAGGACACAACCCCAGCAGACAGGAGCCTCCAGGACACAACCCTAGGAGGCAAGAGCCTCCAGGACACAACCCTAGCAGGCAGGGGCCTCCAGGACACAACCCTAGCAGACAGGAGCCTCCAGGACACAACCCTAGCAGACAGGAGCCTCCAGGACACAACCCTAGCAGGCAGGAGACTCCAGGAAGGCCGCCTTAATCTCCTTACATTGTTGCATTTGGCCTGATTTTGGCTTTGTGAGATCTCAGATTACATTGCAGCTTTTTCCGAGAATGTCAGACTGATATCAAAATATTAGTTTCATTCAACTTAATCTGAATGAGAAGACTTTAGATTCATGCAAGAGACATTGAGTAACGTCAATGACATGCCTCCTCCCCCTTTTAATATGTCCCTGAAGGTTTTTTAGTGGTCCCACTAAAAGTGCTGCTAAAGCTATGTGCTGTCATATAAAGCGTCATACTCTCATATAAGAAAACTACCTTACCAATTTTGCACAGCGATTGACATTTCCTTCAGAACACTTTATTTTATTTAAAATTTAGTTTGTTTTCTCTTTTCTTCACTTTAATTTTTCGTATTTTTTTGGACATGAGCATTGCTTGTGCCTTTTTATAAATAGATTTGTGATGTTAAATGCTAAAACTCGCCATTGTGAGTAATTTTAAAGCTGGAGCTATGAGACCTCTCTGGCCACGATACGTGTCATGCTTCCAGAGGTCGCTATGTGCAGCTGCTACTTGTCCATGAATGGGGTCACAATGAGACCCCTTAAGTACCACAAAAAGCGAGGCACAAAAAAATCTTGACTTTTTGCGTTTCGCTTCCCAGGTTACTGGACCGTCAGGGGCGCAATGCAACTCCTTTCAACTGCAATACACTCACATATAGGAGTGGGTCATAGCAATCTTTGGCCATGCGACCTTGTCGTGGCCACAATCTCGGTGTAACTCCAGCCTGACACTACATTATATTCTGTAAGGTGGCTCTAGCTGACAGTCAGTTGTTGGATAGACACTTTCTGCATGATAAGCCAAACTAAGCGAATCAGTGGGCTCAGAGTTCATGGTGGTTTGGTGCAATATTTATGCCCCCTCAAACCCTGTAGCATGAAGTAGATTCTTCAGAAGTTTCCAATTGCCAATATTTAAGTGGAAACTAAACTTCTAAATCATTTTTTTGATATTTATCGCTGTTGGTCTGAGTCTTGAAATGCCTTGTGATTGTTCAAAGGGGCAGAAGAGTTTCGCTTATCCTCGACTCAGATTATAGACTTTCTAATAGGCCGACACACCTCTGTTTGGCAAGTCGTAAACTGATTGCTTCCGTCCCTTGTTTTAAGCAATTGTTGGGGGTCTTAAGACCACTGATGAAAAAATTATTTCAAAGCTGGGTTACCTTCCAATAATGCCCATGCTCCCTTCAAGGACATCAGCTAAACCAACCAATTTTGGCAGAGTAGACCACACATCTAGTGTGTATTGGGGTGTCCCAATGCCACCCAATAGTAGATATCGGGGAGTAGAAGAATCTTGCATGTTGGATTTCGGCACGCTGAATCGCGTGTTCTTATGTCAGATAATCCGGACCTAGAGCTGCCCGGCAGCAGTCACCATCTCCCCTCAGCGTGCAGCCTCCTGACTCTGAGCACACGTCTTTGATATTGGCAGAATTGAAATGACTTGGACTCATTCATGGGAGATTCTGATCGGCTATTATATGTCCAGGGTCACGTTTGATTGATTTTCTTTTCCGAAACAAACTACTGTATAGACAATTTTTTTTAATCTGACTTCTAAAAGTTTTATTTTATATGATAAGACGCAAATAACTTGTGTAACAATGCGGTTCTAATGTACAAATGGTACAGAATATTGTACAGCTCATGTCTTTAATTCACAAAAATGTTATGCCTTATTTTTTTTATTTTAGAACTTAAACTGATTTTTCTTAGAAAACTGGAATTAATGCTTTGTTATAGTCTATAATGTGTTTGCAATATCCTGTTAGTTTTCTGTGGCCGACAAGTTGAATATTCCATTGGGGTAATTGCATTAATCTGTTGATACTGAGAGTACATTTCATTGTGTGTTAGATTATTTGAAAACTGTTAATTGTAAAAATGTGTAAATTTCATCTGTCATTGTTTTCATCTCAACATAATAAATACTGCCTATCGTCTGTCTTTAAATAAAATTTGCAACGTTTTAATGTTGTTTTTTCTTGTTTTTATATTGTGTGAAGTAGTGTTCCAAAAATGTAAGACTGCAGCAAAATACATATGTATTTAAAGGGATTGTCCAGTAGCACCATATTGATGATTTGTCCATATGGGATCAATGGGAGTAACAACACCCATCCCCCCAACTGATGAATTGGTCGCTCCGGCGGTGGCTGGATGTAAAGACATAGAACAAAGGTGCAGAGCTCAGCTCCATTCAATAGCAGAAAGCAAATAATAGCTTATTGGGGGGTTGCAGATTGTCAGACCCCAACTGATCTCCTATTGTTGACCTATGGATATGTCCACCATTATGATGTGATTGGACAAACCCTTTAAACGGAATTTCCCACAAAGTACTCTTTAAGAGATCTTGGCATAATAATAAGTTCCACAATTGGATGTGTTAAAAAAAATGTTCCTGTGCTGAGATAATCTTATAAATGTGTCCCTGCTGTGTACTGTGTAATGGCCGTGTCTGACCGTGTAGGAACATGGTCTGATCATTTCACAGCTCCTGGGATCCATTACACAGTACATAGAAGTGTCACATTTTTAAGATTAACAGGAACATTTTTTTAACACATTCTTATTATTATTCAAAAATATATTTATTAACATGTACAGTATATTGTTCATAGGACAAACCCTTTAAGCCTCTGAAATACCACAACATAATAGGCCTGCTAAGGATTTGGAAATCTATAGCATATCCTGAATTTCACAACAATTTTGTGCCCTACATGTGGGTAGGTGTCATGAAATGGTCAGCTATAAATGGGCTTCCAAAATCTGGCCTTGCGCATATCACTTTGACAGAGTCTAGGGAGAACCCTGGTGTACACCCATTACCCCTCTAGAAGGATATAAAGATTGCTGCATGGGCTCCCAGGTTGTGTCCACGGAGTAGTCCCTAACTGTGGAGTTACAGGATATAAGGATGATCCAAATTTGCGGGGCTCAGAACCGTAGAAACACTAGACAAGCACAACAAGAATCAAAGAGCAAGGTCATGAGTAGCCGAGACAAGATCCATTAGAGCTAGTAAAAGTATTCAAGCAAAGGGTCAAGCAGTCAGAGGTCAAACCATACTGGGCAAACTCATGATAAACGCTAGTGCTCAAGAAATAACCAAGTCAGAAGGCTGGTAAATGGTCCAAAAACCTCTAGACCCAGAAACCCTTGTTTTTGCTTTCCACCATGATGCTAGGTTCACATGTTGAGTATTTGGTGTGGATTTTACTTATATGAAATCTGCAGAATTTTACAGTAACAGCAAACTGGATTTTTTATGCTGCAGAATTTGGGTTGAAATTGACTTGTTTTGCATCGATTAAATCCACTTCTTGTCAATTTCTGTTGCGGAAATGCATTTTTTTATGTAGATTTTACTCATTTATTTCAATAGGGCCCCTAAATCTGCAGGTTAAAGGCTAGTCTGTCATTGTTCTGTTACATTTTTTTTGGTGCATTTATACTACATCAAAATGCACATGAAAACGCATGAATAAGTGCAGAAAATAGGAGCAGATGTTAGATGCAGTCAGGCTGAGTTGTTTTTTTATGCTATTTTTACTTTTGTGTTGTATTTTTGCAGCTGATTTGATGTATTATAAGACACACTTTTTTTTCCCAAAATTTGGGGGGAAATTGGGGGAGCGTCTTATAATCTGAATGTAGCTTACCAGGCTCGCAGAAATTGGGGGAGCGTCTTATAATCTGAATGTAGCTTACCAGGCTCGCAGCATCGTCCCACTACTGCCGCCGCCAGCTTCCTGTAGCTGCGACCATTCCTATGGGAGCACCGCTCCACTGCAGCCATCACCTCTCCCCCCGGTAAGCTAAAAGTGGGCTATAAGACAAACCACCATTTTATTTAAAAAAAAAAAAAATGTAAAAAAAAAAAAGTTTTCTTATTTTCCTCCCCAAAATTTGGGGTGCGTCTTATAATCTGCAAAATACAGTATTTTTTTAATGTGTTATTTTTGCAGAAATGCAGAGAATCTGCACTTCTGCACAAAAATATAATTGCGCTTTTATATGTTTTCTTGAGGCTTGTATAGAAATCTTTGCTGAAAATACTCCTAAAAAACATGGTACCACGGCATCTTTAATCCCTTAGTAACTGAACCAGTTTTGACCTTCCTGACTAAGCCACATTTTTTATTCTGACCAGTATCACTTTGTGGTAATAACTCTGGAACACGTCAGCAGATCCCACTGATTCTGAGACTTTTTTCGAGACACATTGTAGTTTGTTAATGGTAATTTTAGGTTGATATGTTTTGCGTTTATTTGTGAAAATATCTGAAATTTGGCAAAAGTTTGGAAAAAAAAAATCGCAATCTTCAATGTTTATTTTCTTAAAACCAGTGAGTCATGCTGTACAAATAATTAATAAATAACATTTCCCTTATGTCTACTTTAAGGGTAAGTGCACATGTCCGGAATGCATGCAGAATTTTCCTGAGATAAACCTGAGGTTTTCCGCAGGAATTCTGCATGCGTTTTTTGCGTGGATTTTGCGCGTTTTTTTGCAGATTTTTAGCGTTTTTTTTTTTTTTCGGACACTCCAAATGGCATAATACAATGGGAAATCCGCATAAAATCCGCAAAAATAATGAACATGATGCTTCTTTTCCCGCAATGCGTTTTTTTGCTGAAAAAAACGCATCATGTGCACAAAAAATGCGGAATGCATTCTAAATGATAGGATGCATACGTATGCGTTTTTATAGTGTTTTTATCACGAAAAAACTCGCAAAAAACGCGAAAATTCCTGAACGTGTGCACATAGCCTAAAGCTGCATCATCTTTCAATTGTCATTTATTTTGTTAGGAAGGGCTAAAAGTTTAGTAGCAATTTCTCATTTTTTTTTCAAGAAATTTACAAAACTTTAGAGACCTAATCAGATTTAAATGGACTTTGTGGGTCCTATATATTGAAAACTCCCCAAAAGTTATAACCCTTCAGGTGCTACACAGGAATTATTGCAAAGTCGAATTAAAAAAAATAAAATTTAAATTTTTACTCTAAAATGTTGCTTCAACCCCAAATTATTCACTTTTCCAAGAGGCAACGAGAAAATGAACTGCAAAGTTTGTTACCCTGCTTCTGAGCATGGCAATACCCCACATGTAGTCGAAAAGATCTGTTTGAACACACGCCAGGGCTCGGAATGGAAGGAGCAATGCTTGACTTTTGGGACATAAATTTGGCTGAAATAGATAACAGGCCCCTTGTCACATTCGCACTGCCTCTAAAGTGCCTAAACAGCAGAAAACCCCCACAACTGACCCCATCTTGGAAGTTATACCCTTCAAGGATTTTTTTCCAGGGGTATAGTGAACTCACATGTACTTCACAGAATTTAGTAACATTAGGTTGTCATATTAAAAATGTAAACAAATTTTCTCGAAAATGTTGCTTTAGCCTCAAATTTTTCACTTTTTCAAAGAGGTCACATGAAAAACCGGACCACACAATTTGTTGTGCACTTCGTCTGAGTGGCAACACCAACATGTAGTCAAAAAGTTTTGGTTTGGACACACGGCAGGGCTCGGAAAGGAAGAAGCAACATTTGGTATTTGGCAGACACCATCAGGGTTGCCAACCTCATATTTGATTTTTCCTGGAAAACTGGATCAAAAGTCACTGACGGTCCAAATTTTTCACAGATGTCTGCCACGCCCCTTGATAAAACCACACCCCCTGAGATGTCCAAAATAATACAGAGTAAGAGCACATAATGAGATTTATACCAACCATAAAGGTTACCATCCCCCTTTGAGAAAGCGAGCACGCAAATGCGCCTCAGGGGCCGTGGGGAGGTTGTCGCAGGTCTGGATACACAATGGGTAAGCATTTAACCATTTACTTGACAACATGTAAGCAAATGCGGTATTGATGACTATAAGTCTGATGTTTGAATTTATGGTTTATGAGTAGCTTAATGTGGTTGTATATCTGGATTTGATATTTGCATGCCTAAAATCCTACATTTGGATCTGCATCGCCTCCTCGTCTTTTACCGGCAGTTTTCCCCCTTTGTCTTTTTTCTATATATTTTTTATGTAATTATGTAGGATGATTCTGTCTAATTTTTTAGATTGTGGTGTAATTAATAAAGATTTTTGTGTAGTTTATACACAGTGGTGTGTGCTACTCCTTTCTTTGGTATACATATAGTTGGAGTATTCCACTTTTTGTATTATTGTATGATTATTACTGGGGGAGGTTAACTTTATCATGCTCTCAGCCTATATATAAAAACGTGTTTTTTGATTAATGTATTTGTAACCATAAAGGATAGAAGAAGTGGCAATGGGCAGTGTATGTATGTATATATGTATATATACGGTATATATGTATATATATATATATATATATATATATATATATATTTAAATACATAAATACACCTTTACAAAAACATGTACTACTGTACACACAGGTACTAATATATAGTTCTGTGACACACTGAGCTACTGAACACTCAAGTACTAATATACATAAATATATATAGTGTGCTGTGGTTATCTGTGGTTGTATATGTAGGGGGTAGATGAAGATGTCATGGCAACATAAGGTTAAATATGCATTGTGATATATTAATATGTTGTGTTATATGTGTTTGATAAAAGAGAGTTGTATTTTATCCTTATGGCCGGTTTGTGTCTCGGTTCTCCTGGAGGCTCTGCCTCAAGGATGTCCCTGGTAATGGGGGAGGTCTGTCCACTTGGGGCACCATTACCAGCAATGGGATATAGTTTAAACTACACAGGAAAACATATAGTTGGGAGGTGTTAGATTAATTTATAGGGGAAGCACTTCCTCGGGAGATTCAGTGGAGTTAAGAATGAGGAGAGTGAGTGAAGTGCTTAGCAGAGTCAAGAAGTGCTAGATAATGACGGTGCCAACAAGATGTAAGAGAACGGATGTAGCAGAGGCGAAGGGTTCTTTCAGTACAAGTCTCTAAACAGTAGCAGGACACATCCCAAGCTTCGTGTGGACACCGGGACAGTTTTGGGCCTGGGGCCCGGAAGAGACACTGAGTGTTGTGTCTCTGTCTCCCTGATGAGGAAGATGTCAGCTGGGTCGCAGCAGAAGGAAAGTATGGTGGGCTTCAGGGAAACTTATGCCGGATGGGAAGCTACTGGGACCAACAGAAGATGTTGAGGCGGGGGCAGGTCAGGAACAATGGAGTCAATGACTGATAATACACAGGACCAAGAGAACATCACAAAAAAGGGACTGTCTCAATATGTATGCCGCATCTGCTTGAATCCATATACTCAGTAAAGCTAAACCTGTTGAACTGGACCTATGGTCTCCTGTCATATCTGTAGCAGTGGACAGGGAGGTAACAAGGACTCCCAATCAACAAGTGAGTAAAGAAAGCATCCCACCCCACATCACACTCCTTTTTACAAGAAGGGGTTTCAGGGCAAAAAGAACTCATACACACATAGATGCATATACATACAGCGTCGGACTGGAGTACCTTGGGCCCACCAGAGAAATGACATTCTTGAGGCCCACCATGCAGTTATATAGAAATAATACAATTTATACTACACACGGGATACATCCTCTATATACTACACCACACAGGACACCTCTATATACTACACCACACGGGATACAACCTCTATATACTACACCACGCAGAATACATCCTCTATATACTACACCACACAGGACACAACCTCTATATACTACACCACACAGGACACAACCTCTATATACTACACCACACTGAATACAACCTCTATATACTACACCACACAGCACACAACCTCTATATACTACACACGGGACACCTCCTCTATATACTACACCACACAGGACACAACTTCTATATACTACACCACACGGGATACATCCTCTATATACTACACCACACCACACGGGATACATCCTCTATATACTACACCACACAGGACACAACCTCTATATACTACACCACACGGGATACAACCTCTATATACTACACCACACAGCACACAACCTCTATATACTACACTACACAGGACATATCCTCTATATACAGTACTTCACCATACGGGTTACAACCTCTCTATACTACAACACATGGGACACATCCTCTATATACTACACCACACGGGACACATCCTCTCTATACTACACCACATGGGACACATCCTCTATATACTACAACACATGGGATACATCCTCTATATACTACACCACACGGGACACATCCTCTATATACTACACCACATGGGACACATCCTCTATATACTACACCACACGAGACACATCCTCTATATACTACACCACACGAGACACATCCTCTCTATACTACACCACATGGGACACATCCTCTATATACTACACAACACGGGACACATCCTCTCTATACTACACCACACGGGATACATCCTCTCTATACTACAACACATGGGATACATCCTCTATATACTACACCACACAGGACACATCCTCTATATACTACACAACACGGGACACATCCTCTCTATACTACAACACATGGGATACATCCTCTATATACTACACCACACAGGACACATCCTCTATATACTACACAACACGGGACACATCCTCTCTATACTACAACACATGGGATACATCCTCTATATACTACACCACATGGGACACACCTTCTATATACTACACCACACGGGACACATCCTCTCTATACTACAACACATGGGATACATCCTCTATATACTACACCACACGGGACACATCCTCTATATACTACACCACACATCCTCTATATACTACTCCATACGGGACACAGTCTCTATATATATTATGCTGCACAGGAGGTAATCTAAATACTACTGGTCGTATTCCACTGCTTCCGGCAACGAAGAGGACCAAAGCTACGACACACTGGCAGAAGACAGCGACTGTTACGTATTTTATTACACAGTGGGAACTTACATTACTGATACCACTCTGGTGGTGAAATAAAAAATACCCCGAAGTAATACTATAAGGGAACTGATTTATGAAAATATTGCAATGTGCGCAGGCTGCGCACTGCTGCTAGCAGGTGATGTGAAAGAGATGTCGCGCGGCTGCACTTCACATTATTTGTATAGCCTGCCAGCCAGTGATGGGCGGCTATAGAATAAAGCATCCACCGCTCGAGGATTCTCCGGTGTCCCGGTGCCCCAGTCCGACCCTGTATACATAACACTTTGCACAAGTACAAAGTACAAACAGGTGCACAGAACAGTACAGTGGGTGCGGAAAGTTTTCAGATCCCTTTACATTTTTCACTCTTTGTTTCATTGCAGCCATTTAGTAAATTCAAAATTCTCAGGCCCTAAACTCCTCATTCTAGGAATTTAGGACCTGAGAATGAAGTCGCGGCTTGTGATTGGTCGCGTGGCGGTCACATGAGCGGCACGCGACCAATCAGAAGCCGTGACGTCATGGAAGGCCCTAAACGCGCTCATTTTAAGCAAAGAAGGCTGCCGGTTCCCAGCGGTGATGTCCAGGGGCCTCTGGAGAGGTGAGTATATCAATATTTTTTATTTTAATTCTTTTTTTACACAGTAATATGGATCCCAGGGCCTGAAGGAGAGTTTCCTCTCCTTCAGACCCTGGGAACCATCAGGATACCTTCCGATACTTGGTGTCCCATTGACTTGTATTGGTATCGGGTATCGGTATCGGCCGATACTATCCGATACCGATACTTTCAAGTATCGGACGGTATCGCTCAACACTACTTATGACATGCGCGCACTTACCTCCAGTCTCTTAAAGGGACAGCGCGCTTTTTTGAAAATCTCAATTAACCAATGGCAGCGCACTGATTACTACTTCTGGCCCCTCCGGTTTAGGGAGGGTGCTGGAGCAACAAGTATCTACTCTTGTTATTTCCGATTCTGTTCTTGTTCTGTCTGCGCTGATTTAGCATTCCGTTTGCACTCTGCTTATACTGTTTGTTTCCGCAGAATATCAGTGACCAGTTGTTCGGCTATCCTAAGATGACACCTGTACCTTTTACTCAAGTGCCATCCCGTTCCACCACTCGCCATCCAAATCCCTGGACAACGCAAAAGTTGCCGAAGTCAGCTTCCTCCCATCTACCGAAGTCTGACCCCTTGCCAGAGCCAGCTTCATATCTCACACCTGGTGTCCGCCGGTCAGCTCCTCCATATCTGTTATATGTGTTTATCCATTTGTCCCGCTGGGACAGCTGCCACGTGTCCGGGGTCTAACTGGAGGTAGCACCTGTGTCCCCCAGGTATTCCACTCTGGTCCTGTTCAAGGAATCTTACTATGGGTACCTGGGGCTCACTAGTTACACCCCCTTTGGAGCCCCCCAGACTGAGGCTCCACTCAAAAAATAAAGAAACGAATGTGAACTTCATCACCTGTGCCTCCGCTTCCATTCGTTACACAGACCTTTTGCTCAGACATTCGTATTTAAGTCACATGCTGTCAATTTCCTTGTCATCCTCCTTGAGATGGTTCTATTCCTTCATTGGAGTCCAGCTGTGTTTAATTAAACTGATAGGACTTGATTTGGAAAGGCACACACCTGTCTATATAAGACCTCACAGCTCACAGTGCATGTCAGACCAAAAGAGAGTCATGAGGTAAAAGGAACTGGCCAAGGAGCTCAGAGACAGAATTGTGGCAAGGCACAGATCTGGCCAAGGTTACAACAGAATTTCTGCAGTACTCAAGGTTCCCAAGAGAACAGTGGCCTCCATAATCCTTAAATGGAAGAAGTTTCGGACCACCAGAAGTCTTCCTAGACCTGGCCATCCAGCCAAACTGAGCAATCGTGGGAGAAGAGCCTTGGTGAGAGAGGTAAAGAAGAACCCCAAGCAGGGCCGGACTGGCCATCTGGCAATTCTGGCAAATGCCAGAAGGGCCTGTCTGGTCATGGGCTGCCTTGTCTGCTATGTTGTTAACAGATTGTTGTGATGGAGCACACCGACTCCGTCACCCCAGCAGGCCAAGGGTATCATTAGAAATATTGGTCTTGTAGAAAATCTTCCTTTCCTCCATCCATGGTAATATTAGTAGTATATCCCATCTGGTTCATTGGGATGGGGACATCATGGGCCTGTGTGATTTCAAATGCCAGAACTGAATTTCAGCCCCAGTCCGTACCTGACCCCAAGATCACTGTGGCTGAGCTCCAGAGATGCAGAAGGGAGATGGGAGAAAGTTCCACAAAGTCAACTATCACTGCAGTCCTCCACCAGTCAGGCCTTTATGGCAGAGTGGCCCGACGGAAGCCTCTCCTCAGTGCAAGACATATGAAAGCCCGTATAAAACACATGAAGGACTCCCAGACTATGAGAAATAAGATTCTCTGGTCTGATGAGACGAAGATAGACCTTTTTGGTGATAATTCTAAGAGGTATGTGTGGAGGAAACCAATATATATAGAGTGCTCTCAGTCTGAGAGACAAAATAGGAATCTTGTGGGTGTGATACCTTTTAATGGCTAACAAAATATAGTGAATGATGTTACAAATCAAGCTTTCGAGACGGCTTGCGTCTCTTCATCCGGCTGGTATAACAAAATATTTGAAGAAACTCAATTATATACAGTAATGTGCACAGGCAAGGTGTGATACATAGACATTTAAATAAACAAACACTGAGCTTAAAGGTACCTTCACACGAAACGACTTTGTAACGATATCGCTAGCGATCCGTGACGTTGCAGCGTCCTGGCTAGCGATATCGTTTAGTTTGACACGCAGCAGCGATCAGGATCCTGCTGTGATGTCGCTGGTCGCTGAATAAAGTTCAGAACTTTATTTGGTCGTCCGATCGCCGTGTATCGTTGTGTTTGACAGCAAAAGCAACGATACCAGCGATATTTTACACTGGTAACCAGGGTAAACATCGGGTTACTAAGCGCAGGGCCGCGCTTAGTAACCCGATGTTTACCCTGGTTACCAGTGTAAAATGTAAAAAAAACAAACAGTACATACTTACATTCGCATCCCCCGCCGTCTGCTTCCCACACTGACTGAGCGCCGCAAAGTGAAAGTGAAAGCACAGCACAGCGGTGACGTCACCGCTGTGCCCTGCTACTGCCGGCGCTCAGTCAGTGCAGGAAGCGGACGCCGGGGGACGCGAATGTAAGTATGTACTGTTTGTTTTTTTTACATTTTACACTGGTAACACTCAGTCAGAGCGGGAAGCAGACGGCAAGGGACCTGACGGACACCGGAATGTGAGTATGTACTGTTTTGTTTTTTTTTTACTTTTACGATGGTAACCAGGGTAAACATCGGGTTACTAAGCGCGGCCCTGCGCTTAGCAACCCGATGTTTACCCTGGTTACCCGGGGACCTCGGCATCGTTGGTCGCTGGAGAGCGGTCTGTGTGACAGCTCTCCAGCGATCAAACAGCGACGCTGCAGCGATCGGCATCGTTGTCGCTATCACTGCAGCGTCGTTTCGTGTGAAGGTACCTTAAAGAGAGAATCCTTAATTAGGTAAGATTAGACAAGTGGTGTGAAAGTTTCATGGACCCCATATGCATGTGAGATCAAAGGGCTGGAGGAAATTGTTCAGATTTGGTAGTGGGCCATAAATCCTCCTGACAAATTGAGTCCTGTGTGAACAGATTTAAAGATGTTAATAAATTTGTATTCCCAAACCCTGCGATGTTTCTGTGACTTGAAGTTGCCTTTCAAAATGACAACTTTCATATTGTCTATGTTATGTCCTGGACCACAGAAATGTTTGGCCACAGGTAAATGGATTTTTTTGTCTGTAATTGTATGGCGATGGGACCTCATCCTTGCTCTCAGTCTCTGTCCTGTTTCTCCAACATAGAGGCCTCCCACAGGACATATATTGCATAGAATTAAATTACCACATTGGAAGAGGAACATGTGAATGTCCCGGGGATCTTATAGTCCTGCTGGGTGTTGGGGATTTGGATCTTGTCGTTGGTCTCTATATGAATGCAGGTTTTGCATCTCCTCCCATTGCAAGGATATGTCCCTCTTGGTGAATCTGAGGGCATTGAACTTTGGATCATGATGTTTCTTAAATTAGGAGGTTGCCTGTAACATAGCAAGGGGGGGTCTTTGAATAATATTTTTAACCGGTCATCTTTGTGTAGGATATGGTGAAATTTCTTAGCCATTTTTCTCAGTATTTCAAGCTGTGGGTTGTAGGTCACTACCAGAGGTACACGATGACTTTCCTCTTTTTTTCCATATTGAAGTACTTGAGTTATAGGGATCCTTGTGGCCCTAATGATCTGATCATCAATGGAGGTGGGATGGTAACCTTGATTTAAAAATGACATTTTAAGTTGGGTTAGGTGTTCATCCCTGTCCTTAGGACTGGAACAGATATGGTTATATCTGAGGGCCTGTCTGTAGACAATGGTCTTTTTAGGCTAAGTTCACACGTTGCAGAATTGCAGCGGAAATTTCAGCGGCAATTCTGCGCCTCCTGCCGCGGGTATATCGCATGCAGAATTAGCATGTATATACCCGCAGAAAACTAGCGTTTTGCAAGCATAATTAGCTTGCAGAATGCTAGAGTTTTCCAAGCGATCTGTAGCATCGCTTGGAAAACTGACTGACAGGTTGGTCACACTTGTCAAACATAGTGTTTGACAAGTGTGACCAACTTTTTTCTATAGATGCAGCCTATGCAGCATCTATAGTAAAAGATCGAATGTTTAAAAATAATAAAAAAAATAAAAAACATGGTTATACTCACCTGCAGACCTCAGCGGCGTCCGTTCCTATAGCTGGAGTGCAGTGAAGGGCCTGCGATGACGTCACTGTCTTGTGATTGGTCGCGTGAGTCACATGAGCGGTCACGCGACCAATCACAAGACAGTGACGTCATCACAGGTCCTGATCCACATCATCTATAGAAACGGAAGAGAGATCATGCACCGGAGAGGCGGGAACACTTCGGGGGCCATCAGAGGGTGAGTATAGGACTATTTTTTATTTTAATTCTTTATTTTTTACCAATTATATGGTGCCCAGTCCGTGGAGGAGAGTCTCCTCTCCTCCACCCTGGGTACCAACCGCACATGATCTGCTTGCTTCCCGCATGGTGTGCACAGCCCCATGCGGGAAGTAAGCAGATCAATGCACTCCTATGGGTGCAGAATCGCCGCGATTCCGCAATTTTAATGAACATGCTGCATTTTTTTCTGGAATGCGATTCCGCTCAGGAAAAAAATGCAGCATATGCACAAAAAATGCGGATTGCATTCTATTACATAGGATGCTTAATGTAAGCGTTTTTTTCACGGTTTTATTGCGTTTTTATAGCGAAAAACCGCGAAAAAAACCGCGAAAAATATGCTACGTGTGCACACAGCCTTAATGTGTTTAGGATGGAAGCTGTCCCATCTGAGGTATGTGGGATGGTCAATTGGTTTCTGATACACTGATGTTTGGAACAAACCATTTTGGACTCTTAGGCCATGTGCACACGTTCAGGATTTTTCGCGTTTTTTTCGCGTTTTTTCACTATAAAAACGTGATAAAAACGCAAAAAAAACGCTTACATATGCCTCCTATTATTTACAGGGTATTCCGCATTTTTTGTGCGAAAAAATCGCATTGCGGAAAGAAAAGCAACAAAGCAACATGTTCATTAAAAATGCGGAATTGCGGGGATTCCGCACACCTTGGAGTGCATTGATCTGCTTACTTCCCGCACGGGGCTGTGCCCACCATGCGGGAAGTAAGCAGATTATGTGCGGTTGATACCCAGGGTGGAGGAAAGGAGACTCTCCTCCACGGACTGGGCACCATATAATTGGTAAAAAAAAAAGAATTAAAACAAAAAATAGTGATATACTCACCCTCTGATGGCCCCCGAAGTGTTCCCGCCTCTCCGGTGCATGCTCTCTCTTCCGTTCCTATAGATGGTGTGGTTCAGGACCTGTGATGACGTCGCTGTCTTGTGATTGGTCACGTGACCGCTCATGTGACTCACGTGACCAATCATAAGCCGCGACGTCATCAAAGGTCCTGAACCACACCGGCATCTATAGGAACGGACGCCGCTGAGGAGATTGGCTGTCTGCAGAGGGTGAGTATAACCATTTTTTTAATTTTTTTTATTATTTTTAAACATTCTATCTTTTACTATAGATGCTGCATAAGCAGCATCTATAGTAAAAAGTTGGTCACACTTGTCAAACAGTATGTTTGACAAGTGTGACCAACTTGTCAGTCAGTTTTCCAAGCGATGCTACAGATCGCTTGGAAAACTTTAGCATTCTGCAAGCTAATTACGCTTGCAGAATGCTAAAAAAAACCGCGAAAAAAACAGAAAAAAAAAACGCAAAAAAAAAATGCGGATTTCTTGCAGAAAATTTCCGGTTTTCTTCAGGAAATTTCTGCAAGAAATCCGGACGTGTGCACATACCCTTATGGTGGTGTCTAGAAAGTTGATTTTTGTTTTTGAGTGGTCCAATGTCAAATTTATGGTAGAGTGAAATTTGTTGAATTTCTCATGGAAATTTAGAAGTTCTTCTTCGGACTCAGTCCAGATTATTAAGATGTCATCTATATAACAGAAATAGGCAAAGGGTTTAATGGAGCAGGATGTTAAAAAGTAATTTTCCAGTTTAGCCAGTAGATAAAGCTCCTCACCGAAAGAGAAAAAGTTGTGTGTGAGGATGAATCTGGTCAGTGTTATTACAGACTCTGAAGGGATCCCATTGTCCTCAAGAAACATTCGGCAGGCGGTTAGTCCATCTTCGTATGGGATGTTAGAATACAAGGATTCAACATCCATGTTGGCTAAGATGGTTCGGGGAGTGGACCTATCGTGGATAGCTTATTTAGCAGGTCTGTAGTGTCCTGTATATAGCTGGAGGTCTTCCTTACCAGCAGCTTAAGGATGTTTTCCACCCACCCTGAGATTTTTTCAGTGAGTGTTCCCACCCCTGAGATGATAGGCCTCCCTGGGTTGCCTGGCTTATGAATCTCAGGAAGCATATAGAAAGTTCCCATCCTTGGATTGTCAGGTATTAAGTCCAGAAGGTTTATGGAGTCTGTACACAGATCTTTTCAGCTCCCTCAGATATTTTGGAGTTGGGTCATCATCCAGTTTGGTGTAGTACTGTATATCCATCAGTTGTCTGTGTGCCTCTCTGATGTAGTTGGTTGTGTTAAGGAGAACTATGGCACCACCTTTATCCACAGGCTTAATAGTGATCTCCCTGTTGTTCTTCAGGCCGTGAATCGCCTTTCTCTCCTGGAAGCTGATATTAGATATTTCCTTTGCTTTTTTTCCAATATTGTGGATTGCACAGAATGTCTAAGTGAGTCAATATATTGGTCCAAAATGGTGTTGCGGCCAGAAGCAGGTGTCCAGTCAGAGTTTTTCTTACTCTCTACTCTGACTTGAGTTTGGCTGCCCAGAAGCCCCAAGTCCTCTTTGGCAGAGAAGAACTCCTTCAGTCTAAGGGTACTGTCACACTCTGCAACTTTCCAACGATCACGACCAGCGATACGACCTGGCCGTGATCGTTGGAAAGTCGTTGTGTGGTCGCTGGGGAGCTGTCACACAGACCGCTCTCCAGCGACCAACGATGCCGAAGGCCCCGGGTAACCAGGGTAAACATCGGGTTACTAAGCCCAGGGCCGCACTTAGTAACCCGATGTTTACCCTGGTTACCATCGTAAAAGTAAAAAAAAAAAAAAACAGTACATACTCACATTCCGGTGTCCGTCAGGTCCCTTGCCGTCTGCTTCCCGCTCTGACTGAGTGCCGCCGTAAAGTGAAAGCGCAGCACAGCGGTGACGTCACCGCTGTGCTCTGCTCTTACTTTACGGCCAGCAGTCAGTCAGAGCGGGAAGCAGACTGCGAGGGACCTGACGGACACCGGAATGTGAGTATGTACGTTTTTTTTTTTTTTACTTTTACGATGGTAACCAGGGTAAACATCGGGTACTAAGCGCGCCCCTGCGCTTAGTAACCCGATGTTTACCCTGGTTACAAGCGAACGCATTGTTGGATCGGTGTCACACACCGATCCAACGATGACAGCGGGAGATCCAGCGACAAAAGAAAGTTCCAAACGATCTGCTACGACGTACGATTTTCAGCGGGGTCCCTGATCGCTGCTGCGTGTCAGACACAGCGATATCGTATGGATATCGCTGGAACGTCACAGATCGTACCGTCGTAGCGACCAAAGTGCCACTGTGAGACAGTACCCTAAGTCTCCGGAAGTATTGTTCCATGTCACTACAAAGTTCTTTTTTGTCTAGAGATTTTGTAGGACAGAATGTTAGACCTCTGGAAAGTACATTGAGTTTTAGATTAGTGGGTTTGTGAGATGACAAATTAATAACACAGCTGACTGTACCTGTGTCCTTCTGGCGGTTTTGCGCCATGCTGTAGTTTTTAGAAGGATCTTGACTGGTTCATAATCCTGCTTTCAGTCGAAGTCTGTGGAGTTTCTTTTTCTTGTTGTATATTAGGTACGACTGCAGGGTTGTATAGTAAAGCTTCATTTTCGGTTGTATGTTTTTTTTTAAACCAGCCTGATGAAGAGACGCAAGCCATCTCGAAAGCTTACTTTGTAACATCATTCACTATATTTTGTTAGCCATTAAAAGGTATCACACCCACAAGATTCCTATTTTGTCTCTCAGACTGAGAGCACTCTAGTATATATATTTTTTTCACACGGTACCAAACCACTTTTTTTTGGAGGAATCCTGGCACTGCTCATCACCTTCCCAATGCAATCCCAACAGTGAAACATGGTGGTGGCAGCATCATGCTATGGGGTATTTTTCAGCTGCAGGGACAGGACGACTGGTTGTCATTGAAGGAAACATGAATGTGGCCATGTATAGAGATATCTTTGATGAAAACCTCTTCGAGAGTGCTCTGGACCTCAGACTTGGCCGAAGGTTCACCTTCTAACAAGACAATGACCCTAAGCACACAGCTAATATAACAAAGGAGTGGCTTCAGAACAACTCTGTGACCATTCTTGACTGGCCCAGCCAGAGCCCTGACCTAAACCCAATTGAACATCTCTGGAGAGACCTGAAAATGGCTGTCCACCAACGCTTACCATCCAACCTGACGAAACTGGAGAGGATCTGCAAAGAAGAATGGCAGAGGATCCTCAAATCCAGATGTGGAAAAACTTGTTGCATCATTCCCAAGAAGACTCATGGCTGTATGGCTCAAAAGGGTGCTTCTACTCAATACTGGGCAAAGGGTATGAATACATATGACCTTGTGATATTTCAGTTTTTCTTTTTTATTAAATTTGCAAAAATTTCTACAATGCTGTTTTTTTAGTCAAGATGGGGTGCAGAGCGCACATTAATGAGAAAAAAAGAACTTTTTGAATTTACCAAATGGCTGCAATGAAACAGAGTGAAATAATTTAAAGGGGTCTGAATACTTTCCGTACCCACTGTAATAACCTACTTATTGAAAATCAGCTATCAAGTATATCGTTATGCTACTATGTAATGTTTTGTGAAACACCAGCTATAGTCCAAAAGTTTTAATGGGGTTGTCCATTACAAGAGAACTAGGGGTTGTCCGACCTTATGCTTCGAGTCTGCAGCCACTCTAAGTGATTAGACTTGGGAATCCTCACATTGTGCGGTGCCGGCATACTTCTGGTCACAGTCCAACTAGACTGTATCAAGCCTCACTCAATACACTTGCGTTCAGCAAGGCCACACCTTTCTAGTCGGAATGTGACCACATGTAGTCAAATCACATACGATGCCAACAATGGAGAATCCTCACAGGGTGCAGTGCACACGCTGTGAGGATTCACAAGTCTGCAGTCACATAGAGTGGCTGGAGACTTGTAGCCTAAGGCCGGACAACCCCTGTATGTAATTCAAGATCCAAATTAAAATATCTAGTGCTGTTACCGCCACTGTTCCTGGTAGTTATGTGACATTCTTGTGTCAGGTGCCAGCTTACAGCCAATGGCTGCTCGTCAGCTGCGGCTCATCAATATCCCATCAGGGCAGACGCTCACTTTGATGAAATAGTTAAAGCTGTAGCTGACAAGCAACCCATGATTGGCTGCAGTCAGCATGAGATGCAATAATGTCACGTTACTGCCTGGAGCAGCCTCATCATCACCAATAGAACAGCTCCATTGCAGGAGTTGAGCATACATTAGTTTTTCTTTTTTTATTTGGCCCCTGAATTTATTAAGCTGAAGTTTAAAGGGAGTTTGTCTGCAGGTTTTGCTATGTAATCCATCAGCAGTAGTAGTTAAAACACAGAACTCAACGATGTGTCACATGTCCAGCTGTGTGGTGTTGTTTACTTAGACTGAAAGATTAATCATCTTGTGATTAACATTGCTGTATCAGGTACGTGGTCGACTCCAACCCCTTCTGTGATAAGCAGCTCACTGTCTACAGATATGTCCATGAGAGCCTGGTGTGGGGTCAGGTTAGCTGTGGTGTGGGCAAGGGCAGCTTTCTCAGCTCTGTTGCATTGCTAAATCTAAAGGCTCTGATTGTGTCACAACTGCTGGACCCAATAATCTAAGTGATACCTTGTTGGATTCAGCTTATCTTTCCCTACATTGTGCTGCTCTCAGATGGGATAGCAAAAATCTACTGACAGATTCCCTTTAAGTAGTGGACAATTCCTTTAATCAGTTTCAGGACATGTAGGATCAATGTCTGAATTCTGTAAATAAATAAGAAGGCTAGCCCTGACGAAGAAGGTCCGGAGACCTTCGAAACGCGTAGGCAATTGTGGTCCTGTGCGGCATCCGTCCTTTGCTTTTTGTTTTTGGTGACGTCACCCAAATCACGCCCCCTTTCACCGCTCTGTGCAGCGGCTTTTTTCCGGTCCACGTGTGCCGGTTAGCAGCGCTCCTGTCGTGTGCGGCGGGCATACACTCACCAGGGAGGACGCTCCCCATACCACCAGGTGTTTGTACCGCCCCACGCTCCCACTTTGGACATCGCAATATCATCTACTTGGGCCGCTGGTGTTTCCCTTCCCATACCCATCTGGACGGCTACAGCCTTCACTGGGAGCACGTTAGCACCTTCACAAACAGTTGTACTATTATTCAGTAAGTGTGTTTTTTACTTGTCACGCACTTTGATGTGAAATTTTGGCTTTAATAGGCACTTGCTCTGCTCTTTCGTGTATGGGTTATTTGCCTATATTGCCTTCATTGCTTATACTCTTATTGTGGTGCACGTCTTGTCCAGTTAGACGTTCACTTGTTATTCCTCTGTACTTCCTTACCTAGTTAGCGCGGTGTTCTTATATATTAATTATTCAGTTTCAGGACATGTAGGATCAATGTCTGAATTCTGTAAATAAATAAGAAGAATATAGCAGTAGGCACAATTATTTAGGCAAAATACAAGATAAAACCATTCATTGCAAAAATGATGTAAGGAATAAAATTTAAAGAATCCTACGGTGCTTCAGACAGAAATTTAATCTTCTAGATGATGGACAAACAGACTTTGGAGGAATTTTTTGTCAATCAGACATTAAGCAGGATTTATAATTTCTTGACCCTATCTCCCCCATACAAATAAAAACACACTTCTGTTTGCAGACACATCTGTAATTTTCCGGTAGAGGATGATCGATTCAAAAATGAATGGGAAGAGAATGCCACCAAGTGCTCACGGGGGTTTATGGAATTATTGCTCAAATTAGATTAGTCAAAAATAGGTGAACAAGAGAAAGAAATTGATGATATTCAGTCTATCATTAAAGATGTCCTCACTGTGTTTGCTTTGGGAAATTAAATGAATATCTTAAAAAGGACTTTACTAAATGGGAGCAGGAGATTGGTGCTATAAAATAAAAAAAAAATTACAGAGGGATAATTTGGACCTGTTGGAAAATGGAGTATATAAATGGAAAAATAGAATGAACAAAGCACGTTCAATCCCTCTGTCAAGATCTGGCTCCATTTCTTACTTTACCTCAACTAACGATATGAGTGTGAAATCCGACCAGACTAGAACTTTGGGGTTAGAGAAGATCAGATCGGTTCAACCACTTAGAGTCACGACGAGGGGTAGGAATGCTAATAAGAGGAAACCTACGTCTCCACCTTGTTATGACCATAAAGCTAAAAATTCTGGTCTACAGGTAATAAACTTGTCTCCCTGCTCCCTTTCTGAAACACAACTTGAGCTGTTGCAGTTGGGCTTGAATTTTGTATCTAGTAATGGTTTTGACTTTTTTACAGTCTTAAAGGATTTTCGACTGTTCTGTCGCAAATTAGTGCTGCGGAAGCTGCACCATCAAGCTGATTTGAATTTAGGCCTAACTAGCCATATGGAACAACAAGCGGTGGCGGCACTGGAGGATCTCTAGAGGGAGCAACAACCTGATGATGTAGGTACCCCACCGTGTTCGATCATGCCTAAGTCACTAACGTTCCCCCTTTGTGTGTTAACAGGCGGATATTTTTTGTAAATTAATTCACTGAGGAAATTAAAAAGATTTCCAGAAATGTATATAATGACAATCTGACACCAACACAGAGAAAAAGTCCTCAATGAACTACAATCACTTGATTCTGTGGTGACTAAACCTGCAGACAAAGGGGGGAATGTGGTGATTTGGCCGATTGACAAATATGAGAGGGAGGCATTCCGTCAGTTGAGGGATAGGGAAACATATCGCTTGCTTTCCCAAAATCCTACTCTGCTCTTTTCGGAATGTATCATTTTTAATGCCCCAAAGAGGGTTCTGGATGGTCTCTTACCTAAACATCTGAGAGTACCTACTTTTTACCTTCTACCTAAGGTGCACAAGGACATCCAGAAACCTCCAGGTCGTCCGATTGTCTGTGGCTTTGGAGGTTTGAGTGACAATGTGTGCAAATATATTGATCATTATTTGAAACCATTGGTAAAAAACTCCCCTCCTATGTCAGAGACACGATTGATGTGCTTACTAAGGTTGACGGACTCTTTCTCGAGGCGTTCATGTTGTTGGTTACCATTGACCGATGTACCTATATACTTCCATCAGACACAGCGATGGGCTCCGTGCAGCCCGCTTCTTCCTTGAATCTGCCAACTGGGATGGTCATTTTTCAGATTTCATTTTGGATTTACTTGAATTTATTCTTACACATAATTTTTTTGTTTTTAAGGATAGATTTTATTTGCAGACTCAAGGTACTGCGATGGGCATGGTATATGCAAACCTGTTTCTCGGTTTTTGGGAGAGACAGAGTTTTCAGAGTGATGGATCACGTGCCGCGGACCCAGTGATGGGCTGGTTTCATTACATTGATGATGTCCTAATGATTTGGAGGGGTGACGAGACCAGCCTATCACACTTCATGCAGGTACTTAATAATAATTCATATAAATTAAAATTTCCATTTAAATATCATTCCAGTCAGATTGATTTTCATGATTTTACATTGTGTGTCACAGAGGATGGATCTATTGAAACAGAGTTGTACCTCAAGGAGACAGCGGTCAACTCTCTTTTACATGCCTCCTCAGCACACAATCGTTCTGTTATTAAGGCCATCCCGATTGGTCAGTTTTTAAGGAATAGGCAGGTCTGCTCGACAATGGCCCGCTTCGAGCAACATCCCGTCGCCCTTACTGATCGTTTTAAGGAGAGTGGGTACAGTCATCGATGTATCAAGGAGGGATATAGGCGGACTAGTTCCACAAAGAGGGAGGATCTATTTGTTCAACCCAGGAGCACCCATCAACATAGTTCAAATATAATTAGGATGGTTTCCACCACTAATTGTCGGTTGGATCGGATCTGTGAGATTTTGTCTAAACATTGGTCTGTCCTACAAACAGATGCAATCCTTGCGGCACATTTATCACCACAGCCACTCATGGCACAACGCAGGAGGAACATTTTTAAAGATTATCTTGTGAGGAGCCACTATATGGTTAAACCCCAAACTATTTTCAATCTTGGGAGTCCAAAAGTTGGCTGCTACCCCTGCGGGTCATGTGTCGCTTGTCCGAACATCCTTAGATGTGGGACCTTCAAGTCATCAAATGGGAGCAGGGAGTATAAGATTTGTGAATATTTTTCATGTAATGTTACACATGTAGTTTATTATGCAACATGCCCCTGCTCCCTTGTGTATGTGGGTCTCACGTCGAGGGAGTTGAGAGTGAGGTCACGCTAACATGTGCAGGATATTATGGCTGCAAAAGATGCTGTAGATGTATTATTATTGAAAACATTACCAAGACACTTTAGGGCTGCTCACGGATCTGATCCTTACGGTTTGAAAGTGAGGGGCATTGATAGTGTCCATGGTGGGATCAGGGGTGGTAATCTCCCCCAAATGTGAGCATAGCGGGAGTGTAGGTGGATTGTCACCCTTGTCACCATGGCCCTGAAGGGACTAAATGAAAAACTGTCCTTTGCCCCATTCTTGTGAACCTACCCGTATCCTCTCCGATTATACCATCTTGTATCATGATATGTACATCGGTCTATATTATATCTTTTCCGACCTCTTTTGTCGCCTGTGTGGTAGTTGTCCTGACTCTTTTAAATATATTTGTGTAAATTTGGATTCCCTAGAGCAGCATTCCCCAACTCCGGTCCTCAAGAGCCACCAATGGGTCATGTTTTCAAGAATTCCTTAGTATTGCCCAGGAGATAATTGCATCACCTTCACAGGCAATAATTCCATCACCTTTTAAACACTATGGAAATCCTGAAAACATAACCTGTTGGTGGCTCTTGAGGGCTTGAGTTGGGAACTAGAGATAAAAGACTAAGACACAACACAAAAATTAAAATTTAAAAGTTAAAAACACAGTCTCTATCACTGTTTTAAATTTTTAAATTTTAATTTTTGTGTTGTGTCTTAGTCATACTATGCTGGTTCATGGATCCTGGATCTTTTGATGCCCTGTGGACCTGGTTTCTCCTCTTTTTGTGGCATTCCCTATGGAGATTCAGAATTTGTCTGATTTGGACCATTTGGAGGCTCTTTGCACTTCTCAACATTTATTTTGAATATTTTGTATTAATATCTTGTTTTAATATGTTTTCACTCATTATATTTGAGGTGTCACATATTTTTATTTTGCACTATGTCACTTTAATTATCACTCAGCACTTTATGGGTCTGATTCTCTACAATGTCTAATATTGTCATAATGTCCATTGTAAATGGTCTTTCCATTTCAATATGAAACTTATTTTTAGTCACATTGCACAATAATATATGGATACCTGCATCGTCTTCTTTCTTATGTCTGCCCCTATGGTCCTCTTAAAGATGACCGCTGTGGTGCGCACGCTCGCCTTGATCTTAGCTCCATTTCTATTTGCCTGTGACTATCATACCCGCAATGTGCGCATGTCTATTGACGTCATTGGGTGAACTTTCACCGACATGCGCACACAGTTCTGACGGTCGCGGGGGAAGGAGATACTTCCGGTCCGGAAGATCCAGGACACGTGGGCTACATTAACCCGCAATTGGGGAATTTGTCTCCCCTATATATACTGTGTGAGGATATGGCACACGACACTCCCCTTTTGAGAAAACATCTACACGAAACGCGCATCAGGGGGCCAGCAAGGAGACGCAAGGACTGTGCTCCGTGTCCAAAAAGTAACCGGGTGCAGGATCTTTCCGCTATTCACATGCTCTTGTCTGGTCCATTAATCGGACTAGCTCAAAGCTGGTATCCCACTCTTGCGCAGTGTCGAGCGGGCAGCCATGCTTGCGCAGTGTGTAACAGGGAGTCGCGCATGAGCAGTGTTGATCAGGGAGCTGCACATGCGGGGCCTGCTCCACGCTGCACACTGCGCAAGTATGGCTGCCAGCTCGACACTGCGCAAGCGCGGGATACCAGTGACATTGACACTATCAGGGTAATCAATCAAATTGAGTGGGCGGTGACACCCATTACTGAACAGAAAATGAAATACACCCCTATGACTAAACGAGCAGGTACAATATAACTATATACAGGGCTTTTTGAACATCATTAATGCGCCGTTTTTAATTAAAACATGTGTTTGTGATGTATAGCTTGCAGGCCTCCTTAAAACCCAAAAATGTATCTCTCCCTCCAGAGAACCTGTCAGGGAGAGATATCTTGGGTTCTGGTTGAGCCTGTAACTGAGCTCAAGCCCAGAACCCCAACAACTGCTGCTGCTGTACCACCTCACGACGCAGATCTGCTCAGTGGTGAGAGTCTGGAGCAGTTGAGCAAAAGCCTGCATTTGAGCCATGGCTGACCAGAAATAATGTGACGGTCGGTGTTAATGTCACGATGTGACCGCAGCAGTGAGACACGACTTAACAATTGGTCGGTCACCAGATGGAAAGACACACCAGGGAACACCAGGGAAACTTTAACAACGGTGGGCCCTGTTGGTAGGGAATGGGGGAATGGACACCTCCTGCACTCACCTGAGGATGTGCCCTGATCTTGCTATCGTCCTTATACGGGTTGTTTCACCCCATCGCCGACCAGGATACCTTGTCCCTCACTTGCCCTGCTCTTATCCCTACATAGGGAACTGGCAGGTGAGAGCACTGGTCCCACCGCTGCACTAATACAACAAGAGGAAAGGAAAGACAGACACCAAAAGGGACTGGGTATTAAAAACACCACACTTAGCTTTCAGCTGCAAAGCACCGCACAGCAAGAGAAAGACACCAGGAAAACCGAACTCAGCTGTAGAACCACCGCTCCCAGAAAGCTCCTTCTCCCCGCTAGGTCGCTGCAGAATGAACTATGACTCACAGATATCCTCCCCTTTTTTAAAAAAACTATAAACTCTTTATTGAATCTTGATTAAAAAACTTTAATGACTTAAATAATTAACATCACACCAACACCACAAGAAGAAAAACAACCAGGGGGGGTGCCTATCCCTAAACTGCCCTATCTCAACCTACCTACTTGGGGAGGTTGGCACCCTATACCTGCGCAGTGGCGCCCCCGCTCCTCGATGGCTTACCCTGCTCGCCCTGCTGGGCCCTGTAGTGGCAGGGAGTGAGAGAGATGGTGAATAGGTAGGTGAGAAAGAAAAAGAGGTATGTGTGCAGTAATGTAGATCTTTACTTCTATAAAAGAAGCTAGAGCAGTTTTATTGGCTCATTGGCCAGCTAAATAGTCTGCAAATGCTGGCACAGGCTATAATTAAAACTGCCCTTCGTTACTTCACATTAGATATTGCTAGTGTCTCTCTAAAGATTACCTATATATGTGACCAAAACTAATTGCCTAGATATTGGTTGTGATACAATCAAGGATGTCTTGCAACAGAATTTCTATATACAAAAGATATTTTTCTGCGCCCTCCCCAATCTAGGCCTGAATAGTGTATATAGAATCTATATCAAAGAAAATACACTGCACACCCTCCTATACCCTATATGTGCAAATAAACAAAAATATGGCTCCTAATAAAATAGGTGCGTGGTCATATGTTAGATAATTAATATCCTAAATTCTTATTCACACATGGCTGCAGTATAGACAGACAATAGATTAAAGCCATAAGTGGACTATTGCACATATGTTGGCCAGAATTTTTTTTTTTATATTTTAGAAAACCAAACAAAAGGAAAATAACCAAACACCCTAGTAACAGTAAGGTATATCATAATTCATGTAGCCATTCGGCCATGTATCAAGTTAAATTCAATTACTCAGGTCCGATATCAACTTCCAAATCATATGGCCCATTGACTCATATACCAGGTTTAGATCAATTACTCATAGCCCATTGATTCATGTACCAGGTTGAAATCAAATTCTCGACGCGTTTCCCCTCTGCCGAGGTTCATCAGGAGGAGGATATAACTGCTTAGCATCACATCGGAATGGGGGATTGTCCCTACCACTTCATTTCATCTAATCCAATCACCTTGGGCTCATATTTGCAGCAATGAGATAAGTAACTTGGTTATATCCTCCTTCTGATGAACCTCGGCAGAGGGGAAACGCGTCGAGAATTTGATTTCAACCTGGTACATGAATCAATGGGCTATGAGTAATTGATCTAAACCTGGTATATAATCCACAATACTGCACACATACCTCTTTTTCTTTCTCACCTACCTATTCACCATCTCTCTCACTCCCTGCCACTACAGGGCCCAGCAGGGCGAGCAGGGTAAGCCATCGAGGAGCGGGGGCGCCACTGCGCAGGTATAGGGTGCCAACCTCCACAAGTAGGTAGGTTGAGATAGGCCAGTTTAGGGATAGGCACCCCCCCTGGTTGTTTTTCTTCTTGTGGTGTTGGTGTGATGTTAATTATTTAAGTCATTAAAGTTTTTTAATCAAGATTAGTGTTGAGCATTCCGATACCGCAAGTATCGGGTATCGGCCGATACTTGCGGGTATCGGAATTCCGATACCGAGATCCGATACTTTTGTGATATCGGGAATCGGTATCGGGATTAATATCAATGTGTAAAATAAAGAATTAAAATAAAAAATATTGCTATACTCACCTCTCCGACGCAGCCTGCACCTTACCGAGGGAACCGGCAGCCTTCTTTGCTTAAAATGCGCGCGTTTACTGCCTTCCGTGACGTCACGGCTTCTGATTGGTCGCGTGCCGCCCATGTGACTGCGACGCGACCAATCACAACAAGCCGTGACGTAATTTCAGGTCCTGAATGCCTAATTCTAGGCATTCAGGATTTGAAAATTACGTCACGGCTTGTGATTGGTCGCGTGCCGCCCATGTGACCGCGACGCGACCAATCACAAGCCGTGACGTAATTTTCAAATCCTGAATGCCTAGAATTAGGCATTCAGGACCTGAAATTACGTCACGGCTTGTTGTGATTGGTCGCGTCGCGGTCACATGGGCGGCACGCGACCAATCACAAGCCGTGACGTAATTTTCAAATCCTGAATGCCTAGAATTAGGCATTCAGGACCTGAAATTACGTCACGGCTTGTTGTGATTGGTCGCGTCGCCGTCACATGGGCGGCACGCGACCAATCAGAAGCCGTGACGTCACGGAAGGCAGTAAACGCGCGCATTTTAAGCAAAGAAGGCTGCCGGTTCCCTCGGTAAGGTGCAGGCTGCGTTGGAGAGGTGAGTATAGCAATATTTTTTATTTTAATTCTTTATTTTACACAGTAATATGGATCCCAGGGCCTGAAGGAGAGTTTCCTCTCCTTCAGACCCTGGGAACCATCAGGGATACCGTCCGATACTTGAGTCCCATTGACTTGTATTGGTATCGGGTATCGGATTAGATCCGATACTTTGCCGGTATCGGCCGATACTTTCCGATACCAATACTTTCAAGTATCGGACGGTATCGCTCAACACTAATCAAGATTCAATAAAGAGTTTATAGTTTTTTAAAAAAAGGGGAGAATATCTGTGAGTCAAAGTACGAGTAATCCCTCTGATTTATTTACGTAGAAGCGGAAAATTGCAGAATGAACTAACAACGACAGTCAGCTGATGCATCAGGTGACCTCTTAAAGGATGGTGGGGGTGGTCACCACCCACATAAGCTGACCCAGCAGCAATCCAATACACCAGCAGGCCACCGGGGAAACTTCATCAACCCCTGATGACCTGAAAGGAACAAGGTTTTGAACTGAGAGAAACCAGATCTGCAACAAATCCAAAAATGGATTGTGACAGCTTGTTTTTAGAGGGACAAGTTGTACTTTTGAACGACCCCATTGATTTTAACATATCGTGAACTGGAAAACAGGAAAAAGATTCCAAGTGCAGTAAACAGGTCTGGGGGCTTGAGAAAAAGTGAAAGGGAAAGTGCTAAATCTTAATGGGAACAGCATGGAGAAGATGCCTGCATGCCTTTCTGACTCACACCGCGCGATAGATGAAAAGCCAGCAATTCATCTGCCGCGTACAGTAAAGTCACAGCTGGAGCCACAGGACAGAACAGACAGATTACATACAGTATATACACACAGAATAGATAGATATATAGATGTTAGTGACACACACACACACACACATATATATATGTATATATATATATATTACATAGATAGATCGATAGAAGGAAAGTAGGCAAATCAGCAGCCGTGTACTGTAAAATCACAGCTAGAGCCAACAAAATAGAATAGATGGATTGCATACAGTATTTAAACATAGAATAGATAGATATACAGATGTCAGATGTCATATACAATTAGTGCAGTGTGTGTGCAGCTTACTGAACATGTATGTAATTATTAAAAGATTATTACATAACTAGATGGTGGCCCAATTCTAACGCATCGGTTATTCTAGAATATGTATGTAGTTTATGAAGATTTCAGAATAATACAATGAATACACAGCATTCGGCCGGCCGAGCGCGACCAATTAGCGAAACGTGGTTCAAATCCCGCTCCAATTCACGGCCGGACTGCGTCTGTCACTGATTGTTCGTGGCCGGCCGGGCTGGCTCCAGGTTTTTGAGATCCCCGGGCGAATGAGTCTCACAGCCCACGTAGCATATAACACAGCCCACGTAGTATACAGTATAGCACAGTCATGTAGTATATAGCACAGCTACGTAGTATATAGCACAGCCACGTAGTATATAGCACAGCCCATGTAGTATATTGCACAGCCACGTAGTATATTGCACAGCCACGTAGTATATTGCACAGCCATGTAGTATATAGCACAGCCCATGTAGTATATATAGCAATGTGGGCACCATATCCCTGTTAAAAAAAGAATTAAAATAAAAAATAGTTATATACTCACCTTTTGGCGGCCCCCGGATCCAGCCCAGGCCTTTAGCGATGCTCCACGCGACACTCCGTAACCAGTAATGCCTTACGGCAATAACACGTGATGATGTAGCGGTCTCGCAAGACCGCTACGTCATCTTGAGTCATTGCTGCAATGCATTCTTGATACCGGAGAGTCGCGAGGAGCGGGATTTTTTTTAAAATTATTTTTAACATTATATGTTTTTACTATTGATGCTGCATAGGCACCATCGATAGTAAAATGTTGGTCACACTTACAGGGGTAATGGCAGCGTTAACGGACTGTTAACGCTATGTGGGCGCTGACTGTAGGGGAGTATGGAGGGGGCACTGACTGGAGGGCAGTAGGAAGGGGCCAAATCGCGGCCGGACTGTGCCTGTCGCTGATTGGTCGTGCCCAGCCAGCCGCGACCAATCAGCGACGCGGGATTTCCGTGACAGACAGACAGACGGACAAACAGACGGAAGTGGACCTTAGACAATTATATATATAGATACTTGAACTTTATTGAGCTTGATTGCACATAGAATACACTGAAATATTTACCTTGCAGGAGGACTAATATGGCAGCCATTTGCCCATGATTAGGCTCCTTATTGCCATGACATAGCATCAGCACCCTTGCAGTCGGATTGTGGTAGTACCAATGAGCTGGCGCAGGAAGCTTTCCTCCATCTGTCTGACTAGTTACATGCCGTGGTTTCTATTGACTGTGGCCTCTGGAGTCTTTTCTCCTCTTGCATTATATGTTTCTTTATATTTATTTTAGATATGTATTTTAAATCAAACTACTGTTGCCTATAGATGCAGAGGAGTAACGTGAAGGATTTTGGTCCCCTTGTAAAATGTTTAACAAGTTCCCTTCACCTACCATGTGCCATGTATTATTCTTGTGTCTTCTTACTAGGTATGGGGCTGTGGGTACTCCCGTGAATTGCAGAAATGAATGAGTAAATATGTCAGCAGTAGTGCACACCATTGTTTTACACATAATATAAAAACAAATAATTTTCAAGTGTAATTTTAAACTGTTAAAGGGAATCTGTCACCCCCCGGGACGTACAGTATATGACATATTAATGTGCGCATACAGGTAATAGAAACGTTACACTACTCCCCTGTTTACCTTGTATTAATGGTCTTGTTTTTGAGAAATCTTATATTCTTTCCTTATGCTAATGATTTCTTCCAGGCTCCGGCGTGTGCGGTGCCTGGAAGAAATCCCTGCCTCCTGTCCTCATTACAATACTACTCCCCTCCCATACATGTCAGTTCTGACGCTGGAGTTCCGCGCCTGTGCCCTGCACTCCCTCCACAATACGTACCTCTTCCCCACTTCTATGGGCCCTGCATTAAGGTAACTTCTGCGCAGGTACTGGCAACATCTGCTCCAGTGACCTCTAGTGTGTGCAACGATAAGGTGCTCTCCCCACTTCCTGTCCCCACTTTTTGGGGTTCCAGTGTCTCTATTTCGGTCTTCAAGTGTCTTTAATTTGGGGTTCCAGCAGGGGCTGGCTGGCAATTTTCAGCCTGGGTGGCAATGACAAGGCAGTGGCCCTCGAGTTGCGGTGGCCCTCCTTTTCCCTGCTTATATCTGGCCACTGCATTAAAGTAGCAGAGATAACAGGCTTTAAAAACAGGCTGGTACACAGATATGGGAACTGAACGGAGCTTGCTGCATAGATATGGGAGCAGAATCAAGCTTACTCCAGAGATATGGGAACAGAACGGAGCTTACTACAGAGATATGTGAGCAGAACAGAGCTTACTACAGAGATATGGGAGCAGAACCGAACTTACTAGATTCAGACATATGGGAGCCGAACCGAGCTTACTGCAAAGATATGGGAGCAGAACCGAGCTTACTACAGAGATATGGGAGCAGAACTGAGCTAACAGCAAGGATATGGGAGCAGAACCAAGCTTACTGCAGAGATATGGGAGCAGAACGGAGCTTACTACAGAGATATGGCAGCAGAAACGAGCTTACTACAGAGATAAGGGAGCAGAGCCAAGCTTACTACAGAGATAGGGGAACAGAACTGAGCTTACTACAGAGATATGGGCAGGGCCGTATTTGCCACTAGGCACTTGAGGGCACGTGCCTAGGGCGGGGCCATGCGGGGGGGGGGCGGCACCTGAGCAGGTGTGTGTGCTCTTTTTTTTTTTTTTTTATGCAAAGTCCGGTCCGGCCAGGGTCACCTTAAGGCTTAAGCCCCTCCCCCCTCGCCGCCACCCCCCCCTCGCCACCACCGCCGCCCCCCGCCGCTGCCTCCTTGCCCATACACACTATGATTGATGCATACTCACCTCACCTGCTCCAGCGACGCCTGGTCTGCTCTCAGTGACTGCACCCTCGCTGTGTGAGCGCTCAAATGTTACCTCTGATTAAGGTCATGACCTTAAATGAGCGGTACCACCTGACCGCTCATACAGGACGACGAGGGTGCTGCACCGGGACACAGCACAGAGGTGGAGGATCCCGTTCTTCTGCGCGCCGTGCGCGGTGTGAGGTGACACAGCCAGGTGAGTATGATGACAGGCAGGGACGGGAGGAGCCGGGGAGGATGAAGGAGGAGGATCGGGGAGCCCGGCAGGCGGCAGCCACAAGATAGATGGGGAGCGGCGGGGCAGGCTGCCGATGAGCCACGCATGGGGGATGGGAGATGAGGAGCCAGAGCCACCATTGCCACCATGCATGCATGCATGCATACAGGGGGGGATGGGAGATGAGCCACACATACAGGGGGGGATGGGAGATAAGCCAGAGCCACCATGCACACGGGGGGGGGGGGGTGAATATGAGCCATGCATACAGAGGGGGGTGAATATGAGCCATGCATACAGGGGGGGGGTGAATATGAGCCATGCATACAGGGGGGGGGGGTGAATATGAGCCATGCATACAGGGGGGGGTGAATATGAGCCATGCATACAGGGGGGGGGGTGAATATGAGCCATGCATACAGGGGGGGGTGAATATGAGCCATGCATACAGAGGGGGGGGGGGGTGAATATGAGCCATGCATACAGAGGGGGGGGTGAATATGAGCCATGCACACAGGGGGGGGTGAATATGAGCCATGCATACAGGGGGGGGGTGAATATGAGCCATGCATACAGGGGGGGGTGTATATGAGCCATGCATACAGGGGGGGGTGTATATGAGCCATGCATACAGGGGGGGTGTATATGAGCCATGCATACAGGGGGGGGTGTATATGAGCCATGCATACAGGGGGGGGGTGAATATGAGCCATGCATACAGGGGGGGGGTGTATATGAGCCATGCATACAGGGGGGGGTGTATATGAGCCATGCATACAGGGGGGGTGTATATGAGCCATGCATACAGGGGGGGTGTATATGAGCCAAGCATACAGGGGGGGGGTGAATATGAGCCATGCATACAGGGGGGGGTGAATATGAGCCATGCATACAGGGGGGGGTGAATATGAGCCATGCATACAGGGGGGGGGTGAATATGAGCCATGCATACAGAGGGGGGGGGGGGGTGAATATGAGCCATGCATACAGAGGGGGGGGGTGAATATGAGCCATGCATACAGGAGGGGGTGTATATGAGCCATGCATACAGGGGGGGGTGAATATGAGCCATGCATACAGGGGGGGGTGTATATGAGCCTTGCATACAGGGGGGGGTGTATATGAGCCATGCATACAGGTGGGGGTGTATATGAGCCATGCATACAGGGGGGGGGTGTATATGAGCCATGCATACGGGGGGGTGTATATGAGCCATGCATACGGGGGGGTGTATATGAGCCATGCATACGGGGGGGGGTGAATATGAGCCATGCATACGGGGGGGGTGAATATGAGCCATGCATACAGGGGGGGAGTGTGAGCCATGCATACAGGGGGGGAATATGAGCCATGCATACAGGAGGGGGGGTCATTATACAGTATCATGGAGAACTGTGTGGCCATTATACAGTATTGAGCATCATGTGTGGCAGTTATACAGTATGGAGCATCATGTGTGGCCATTATACAGTATGGAGCACTGTGGCCATATTTTTTCGTTTATAATTATTGTATATAAAACAGTGTGATCAGCAGTGCTAAATGGCTGTGGTTGGGACGTGGGTATGGGTGTGACTAGTTGTGAAATGGGTGTGGTCAGAGGCGTGGCCCTAAAATTTGCCGCGGCGCGCTGAGCGCGCCGCACACTTTCTGTCTCCTTCCCTTCTTCAAAAGTTGGGAGGTATGGTACCGCATTTGCCAGATCATAAGTGCCGCAAATCCCATAGGGAATGAATGAGGCAGTGTTGCCGTAAGTGATCCGTTACGCGGCACATGCAGAAAAACTGCCGGATTTGCTGCAAAAGGCGACTTTCACATCAGCGATTCTTGCTAAAAGTCACTGCCGATAGTGTCATACTCACCAAAGGGGGGGGGGGGGGGCAGCACTAAAAGTGCCTAGGGCAGCAGAAACTCTAAATACGGCCCTGGATATGGGAGCAGAAACGAGCTTACTACAGAGATAAGGAAGCAGAAACGAGGTTACTACAGAGATATGGGAACAGAACCGAGCTTACTACAGAGATATGGACGCAGAACCGAGCTTACTGCAAAGATATGGGAGCAGAACCAAGCTTACTACAGAGATATGGGAGCAGAACCAAGCTTAAGGTACCTTCACACGAAACGACTTTGTAACGATATCGCTAGCGATCCGTGACGTTGCAGCGTCCTGGATAGCGATATCGTTTAGTTTGACATGCAGCAGCGATCAGGATCCTGCTGTGATATCGCTGGTCGGAGCTAGAAGTCCAGAACTTTATTTGGTCGTCCGATCGCTGTGTATCGTCGTGTTTGACAGCAAAAGCAACGATACCAGCGATATTTTACACTGGTAACCAGGGTAAACATCGGGTTACTAAGCGCAGGACCGCGCTTAGTAACCCGATGTTTACCCTGGTTACCAGTGTAAAATGTAAAAAAAACAAACAGTACATACTTACATTCGCATCCCCCGCCGTCTGCTTCCCACACTGACTGAGCGCCGCAAAGTGAAAGTGAAAGCACAGCACAGCGGTGACGTCACCGCTCTGCTGTTAGGGCCGGCGCTCAGTCAGTGCAGGAAGCGGACGCCGGGGGACGCGAATGTAAGTATGTACTGTTTGTTTTTTTTACATTTTACGCTGGTAACCAGGGTAAACATCGGGTTACTAAGCGCGGCCCTGCGCTTAGCAACCCGATGTTTACCCTGGTTACCCGGGGACCTCGGCATCGTTGGTCGCTGGAGAGCTGTCTGTGTGACAGCTCTCCAGCGATCAAACAGCGACGCTGCAGCGATCGGCATAGTTGTCGCTATCGCTGCAGCGTCGTTTCGTGTGAAGGTACCTTTAGTGCAGAGAAATGGGAGCAGAACCGAGCTTACTGCAGAGATATGGGAACAGAATCGACCTTACTACAGAGATATGGGAGCAGAACCAAGCATACTACAGAGATAAGGGAGCAGAACCGAGCTTACTAGAGAGATAAGGGAGCAGAACTGAGCTTACTACAGAGATATGGGAGCAGAACCAAGCTTAGTGCAGAGAAATGGGAGCAGAACCGAGCTTACTGCAGAGATATGGGAACAGAATCGACCTTACTGCAGAGATATGGGAGCAGAACCTAGCATACTACAGAGATAAGGGAGCAGAACTGAGCTTACTACAGAGATATGGGAGCAGAACCGAGCTTACTGCAGAGATATGGGAGCAGAACCGAGCTTACTACAGAGATAAGGGAGCAGAACCGAGCTTAATAAGTCTACTACATGGAACCAAGTCTGCTACATAGAAACTGGAGCAGAACTGAGATTATGACATACATACGGTACCATAATCTAGATTACTACATTGATAGAGTACCAGAACCAAGCTTACTGCTTAGATATGGTGCCATAACGGAGCTTACTTACAAACATACACACAACAATACAGCTACACAGTGCCTAGTACTATCACCACTACACAGAGAATACATAATATTATAATATCACCATTACCTCTACATGAAAATACATTCTATACAAAGACCAATGATGCCACCATACACTCCCTGACAGAAGTTATGTCGCTTATCCATGTTATGTAAATAAAAGCTTATAACCTGATGTTAAATTCATCCATTGGTTGTATAAGTTATTCTTTTGAAAGCTGGAACCCTCCAAAATGTGATTTAGGTTAAAAAAATAAATTGTTATCAAAGCAGAAATATTGATCAGTTAATGGACACAGAATGGTCAGATTTTGGCAAGACAAAATTTTTGTTGCCCACAGACAAATAATTAACTTAAAATACAAATATATGTTGCATAACATTGGTGAATGAAATTGTGGTGCTCATCTAGATTCATTGGTTTTGTCTTCCAAGCTTCCTCTTTCATCCTTCCCCAAACATGCTCAATGATGTTCATGTCTGGTGACTGGGCTGGCCAGTCCTTGAGCACCTTGATCTTTTTTGCCTGGAGGAACGTTGTTGTAGAGATGGATGTATGAGATGGAGCACCATCCTGCTGCAGAATTTGACCTCTTTTATGATTTGGAATATAAGCGGTAGCTAATACTTCTTGATATTTTAGGCTATTGATATTGCCTTCCACCTTGCAAATGTTTCGCACACCCCATACTGAATTTAACCCCAGACCATGATCTTTCCACCACCAAATTTAACTGTCTTCTTGGTGTATTTTGGATCCATACGGGCTCCAGTAGGTCTCCTGCAGTGTTTGTGGCAGCTGTGGTGTAATTCTACTGAAGAGAAATCCATCTTCTGCCACTTTTCCAGCGTCCATCTGTTTAGCAGGCTGTGGGACTTTGCAAATGCCACACGTTTTTTTATTTGCCTTTTGTTTAGTGCTGGCTTCTGGGCACTGATTCGACCATGGAGGCCATTTTGAGACAGAATCCTACAAACTGTTCTAGTTGACACAGGTAAAGGTTTAGGTGTGCAGTCAGCCTTAATATGGCGAGGTGCTGGTGTAACGGACCAATGGCCCAGAATAACAGTAAAAGTTAAATTCACTGCACTCTCTCTAGGTTTCTTTTGCAAAGTCTGGTATAAATTTATTATAAATAAATTGGGAGCGTAACAGAATATTACAGCATCTGTGATTTTTTATATACGTTTCGGCTCAACCAGAGCCTTTGTCACATAATCGCTTGTTCCAGCTAAGATAGTGATATACAGATAAGGCGGAAAGTCCCAGCTGTGCAATATAAGCTCTATTGTAATCTAAATGTCCGCCTATGGAAGATCCTGTCCAGTAGTGTGGACCTGCAGTGTCTGTTATGACAAGCGGCGCTCCCGCGCCTTGCTAACGATCGGCGTGTCACGTGCGGTGAATTTAACTTTTACTAGTTGACACAGGGACTTGAGGTGACTAGACCTGTTGGAGCTATGCTGCTGTGGAAGAGGGGCTTGCTTTGGATTTTCTAACCAACAAACATTCCTCCTGAGCAATTGTCTTGCGGGGTCTGCCGAACCTGGGCTAGTCAAACACATCTCCAGTTTCTTCAAATCTTTTTTTTAATTTTTTGTACTTGAAGCTGAGACACATTAAAGGTGCCCGTCACCTCTGCAGTGGATCTGGTCTTCAGCCGCTTGATAATCCAGGCTTTGGTCGCAGGGTGGATTTTTGGCATGTTGTCAAGAGCTCAAGTTGCAGTTCAAGTGAAGGTCTGGGGTGCTGGGTTTCTTTTTATACACACACACTAAATAACCGATCATTTACTGAGCACAGGTAAGGATGTAAACTAGGATTGGGTGCATTATATGACCAGGTGACAAAACTTTTGTCTTGCTAAAATCTGACCATTCTGTGTCCATTAACTGATCAATATTTCTGCATTGATGTCAATTTATTTTCTTAACCTAAACCACATTTTGAAAGGTTTCAGCTTTCAAAAGAATAATTTATACAACCAACGGATGAATTTAACATCAGGTTATAAGCTTTTATTTACATAACATGGATAAGCGACATTACTTCTGTCAGGGAGTGTACAACTTTTACTACTAGTATACTACAATACTGATCATTAATTTAAAAAAAGCACAACACTAAGTGCCATTGTATACAGGAACTCTGTATTTACGGTCAGTGTAAAGATGCTACAGTGATCATTGGTGACATTATACACAGGAGATCTGTATAAGGTGTCAGTGTACAGGTAATACAGTGATCACCACTGCCAGTGACATTATACACATGAGCTTTGTATATAGTATACAGTGTATAGTGTCAGTGTACAGGTAATACACTGACTCACTAGTGATGTCTCTAGCTGAAGTCCTTCATCTTTGCTTTTCATTTTCATCCAGCACAGACTGCCATCACTTCTTCCAGCCAGGACTCGTCTCTGCATAAAATAACACAGTTACCTAGAGCACGGCTTCCAGACCACATTCCCCACTTTTTCCCTTTCTTCTACACCATGTTCCAAATTATTATGCAAATTATATTTTTCTCGGATTTTCCTAAATGGTCGGTGCAAATGACAGTCAGTCTAATAAAAGTCATCACCCGTTAGAGTATACATCGAATTTTACTGGAGAAACCTCCCAATGATAACAGTATAATCTCCAAAATGAATAAAACTCAAAATGCACTGTTCCAAATTATTAGGCACAGTAGAATTTCTAAACATTTGATCTGTTTTAAAGAACTGAAAATGCTCATTTGTGGAATTTGCAGCATTAGGAGGTCACATTCACTGAACAAAAAAGCTATTTAACTCCAAAACATCCTAACAGGCCAAGTCACATGTTACCATAGGAACCCTCCTTTGTTATCACCTTCACAATTCTCACCTCCATTGAACTTGTGAGTATTTGGAGAGTTTCTGCTTTTATTTCTTTGCCTCCCAGAGCTGCTGTTTTGATGTGAACTGCCTCCCACCCTCATAGATCTTTTGCTTGATGATACTCCAAAGGTTCTGTATAGGGTTGAGGTCAGGGGAAGATGATGGCAATACCAAGAGTTTATCTCCTTTTATGCCCATAGCAGCCAATGACTCAGAGATATTCTTTGCAGCATGAGATGGTGCATTGTCAGCATGAAGATGATTTTGCTCCTGAAGGCACAATTCTGATTTTTATACCATGGAAGAAATTTGTCAGTCAGAAACTCTATATACTTTGCCGAGGTCATTTTCACACCTTGAGGTACCTTAAAGGGCCCTTCCAGCTGTTTCTCCATGATTCCAGCCCAAAACATTACTCCTCCATCTCCTTGCTGACGTTGCAGCCTTGTTGGGACATGGTGGCCATCCACCAACCATCCAATACTCCATCTATCTGGACCACCCAAGGTTGCTCGACACTCATCAGTAAACAAGACTGTTTGGAAATCAGTCTTCATGTATGTCTGGGCCCACTGCAACCATTTCTGCTTGTGAACACTGTTTAGGGGTGGCCGAATAGTAGGTTTATGCAGCACAGCAAGCCTTTGAAGGATTCTACACCTTGAGGTTCGAGGGACTCCAGAGGCACCAGCAGCTTCAAATAACTGTTTGCTGCTTTTAATGGTATTTTGGCAGCTGCTCTCTTTATCCAAAGAATTTGTCTGGCAGAAACTTTCCTCATTATGCCTTTATCTGCTTGAACTCTGTCTGTGCTCTGTGTCAGTCACAAATCTCTTCACAGTATGATGATCACTCTTAAGTTTTCGTAAAATATCTAATGTTTTCATGCTTTTGACCAAGGCATTGCACTATTTAATGCTTTTCAGCAGCACAGAGATCCTTTTTATTTCCCATATTGCTTGAAAACTGTGACCTGCTTTATAATGTGGAACATCATTTTTAAGTAGTTTTTCTTTAATTAGAATCACCTGGAAAACTAATGATCACGTGTTTAAGATTGATTTCAGTGATCCATTGAGCCCTGAGACACAATACCATCCACGAGTTTATTTGAAAAACAAAACAATAAAATCTTTATGACAATTAAATCCAATTTGCATAATAATTTGGAACATGGTGTACACTAGACATCTGAATACAGAGGTGCACCCACAAATATATTCAGTGGGGCAAAAAAGTATTTAGTCAGTCAGCAATAGTGCAAGTTCCACCACTTAAAAAGATGAGAGGCGTCTGTAATTTACCGTATTTTTCGGAATATAAGACGCACTTTTTCCCCAAAAAAAATTGTGAGGAAAATGGGGGGTGCGTCTTATATTCGGAACGCAGGCTTACCGGCATTGTGGCGGCGACAGAGGTGCGGGGATGATGTGGCGCTGTGAGCTGTGTGGCGTGAGCAGGGTCTTGTGCACATTTGAGGTGAATCCGCGGCCTGGTATTGATGGAGAGCAGCAGCGCTGGTGAGTTACGGTATTTTCCGGTGGCGGCGGCCATCTTGCTGAGGCCGCGCGTGCGCAGATTCACTACTCTGCGTCCCAGGGCTTCAGGAAAATGGCCGCGGGAGGCCGCGCGTGCGCAGATGGAGATCGCGGCGGCCATTTTCCTGAAGCCCTGGGACGCAGAGTAGTGAATCTGCGCACGCGCGGCCTCAGCAAGATGGCCGCCGCCACCGGAAAATACCGTTAACTCACCAGCGCTGCTGCTCTCCATCAATACCGGGCCGCGGATTCACCTCAAATATGGATGGGACCTGCTCACGCCATACAGCTCACCGTGCCACATCATGCCCGCACCTCTGTCGCCGCCACAATGCCGGTAAGCCCGCCCCCACCAGGAAAACCACCCAGCTCTGCTGCTCTCCTTCACTACTGCTGTGGCGTCACCTCAAATGTGGAAGGGACCCTGCTCACGCCATACAGCTCACCGCGCCACATCATGCCCGCACCTCTGTCGCCGCCACAATGCCGGTAAGCCCGCCGCCACCAGGAAAACCACCCAGCTCTGCTACTCTCCTTCACTACTGCTGTGGCATCACCTCAAATGTGGAAGGGACCCTGGCCGCTGCCACCTGAGGAAGTGACCGCACATCTGCTGCCGCCACAGCAACCTCCCCATGGACACCAGGCCATGGCGTCGCCCACCTAAGCAGGATGGGACCCTGCTCAGGTGCACGCCGTTCCACCGCACCTCAGCATCACCTCACCTCTGCCACCACCATGCCTCCTGTGACCCTGCTCTGCCACTGCCTGCCCTCAGGTAAGAGATCTTAAATTGGGACAATAAGACGGACCCCCATCTTATAAAAAATCTTTTTTTCTGCAATTTTCACCCCAAATTTGGGGTGCGTCTTATAGTACGGTGCGTCTTATAGTCCGAAAAATACGGTACATCATAGGTAGACCTCAACTATGGGAGACAAACTGAGAAAAAAAAATCCAGAAAATCACATTGTCTGTTTTTTTAACATTTAATTTGCATATTATGGTGGAAAATAAGTATTTGGTCAGAAACAAAATTTCATCTCAATACTTTGTAATATATCCTTTGTTGGCAATGACAGAGGTCAAACGTTTTCTGTAAGTCTTCACAAGGTTGCCACACACTGTTGTTGGTATGTTGGCCCATTCCTCCATGCAGATCTCCTCTAGAGCAGTGATGTTTTTGGCTTTTCGCTTGGCAACACGGACTTTCAACTCCCTCCAAAGGTTTTCTATAGGGTTGAGATCTGGAGACTGGCTAGGCCACTCCAGGACCTTGAAATGCTTCTTACGAAGCCACTCCTTCGTTGCCCTGGCGGTGTGCTTTGGATCATTGTCATGTTGAAAGACCCAGCCACGTTTCATCTTCAATGCCCTTGCTGATGGAAGGAGGTTTGCACTCAAAATCTCACGATACATGGCCCCATTCATTCTTTCATGTACCCGGATCAGTCGTCCTGGTCACTTTGCAGAGAAACAGCCCCAAAGCATGATGTTTCCACCACCATGCTTTACAGTAGGTATGGTGTTTGATGAATGAAACTCAGTATTCTTTTTCCTCCAAACACGACAAGTTGTGTTTCTACCAAACAGTTCCAGTTTGGTTTCATCAGACCATAGGACATTCTCCCAAAACTCCTCTGGATCATCCAAATGCTCTCTAGCAAACTTCAGACGGGCCCGGACATGTACTGGCTTAAGCAGTGGGACACGTCTGGCACTGCAGGATCTGAGTCCATGGTGGCGTAGTGTGTTACTTATGGTAGGCCTTGTTACATTGGTCCCAGCTCTCTGCAGTTCATTCACTAGGTCCCCCCGCGTGGTTCTGGGATTTTTGCTCACCGTTCTTGTGATCATTCTGACCCCACGGGGTGGGATTTTGCGTGGAGCCCCAGATCGAGGGAGATTATCAGTGGTCTTGTATGTCTTCCATTTTCTAATTATTGCTCCCACTGTTGATTTCTTCACTCCAAGCTGGTTGGCTATTGCAGATTCAGTCTTCCCAGCCTGGTGCAGGGCTGCAATTTTGTTTCTGGTGTCCTTTGACAGCTCTTTGGTCTTCACCATAGTGGAGTTTGGAGTCAGACTGTTTGAGGGTGTGCACAGGTGTCTTTTTATACTGATAACAAGTTTAAACAGGTGCCATTACTACAGGTAATGAGTGGAGGAAAGAGGAGACTCTTAAAGAAGAAGTTACAGGTCTGTGAGAGCCAGAAACCTTGATTGTTTGTTTCTGACCAAATACTTATTTTCCACCATAATATGCAAATAAAATGTTAAAAAAACAGACATTATCAACTGCTCTACCCCACATCCAATACATCATTTACTCCCCCACCCTTAAAATTCATTATTTGTTCTTCCCCTAGATCATCATTTGCTCTCCCCAGCCCCTCTTCAATTGATCATTTGCTCTTCCCACCCTCACCTTCAATTAAATTGCTGTCCCCTGTCCCTCACACTGAATTTATCATTTTGCAGTCCCCCCACTTTAATTTGAAGTCCCCTTACTTCATTCATTGCAGTCCCCTATCACCCCCTCACTTCATCTGCAGTGCCCCTTCATCATTTGCAGCCCCCTATCCCCCTTCCATTTCATCATGAGCAGTCCCACATCAGACACACTTCATCATGTGCAGTCCTGCAGTCCCCTTCTCCCACTTCATCATGTGCAGTCCCCTTACCCCCCACTCCATCATGTGCAGTCCCCTTACCCCCCACTTCATCATATGCAGTGACCCTTACCCCCACTTCATGTGCAGTCCATCTTACACTCCACTTTATCATGTGCAGTCCCCATTACCCCCCACTTCATGTGCAGATCACCTTACCCCCACTTCATCATGTGCAATCGCCTTTAACCCCCAATTCATCATGTGCAGTCCCCCTTACCCCCACTTCATCATGTGCAGTCCCCCTTACCCCCCACTTCATGTGCAGCCCCACTCCCCCTTCATCATGCGCAATCCCCCTTACCCCCACATCATCATGTGCTGCCCCATTCCATCATGTATAGCCCCACTCTCCCCACTTCATCATGTGCAGTCTCCTTTATCAACTAAACTATCATGTGCAGCCCCACTCCCCCTTCATCATGTGCAGCCCCACTCCATCATGTACAGCCCCACTTAACCTTCATCATGTGCAGCCCCACTTACCCCCTCACTCCATCATGTGCAGTGTCCTTTAACCCCCAAATTCCATCATGTGCAGCCTCCTTACACCCCCCACTTCATAACTTGCAGTTACCCACCATTAAATTTATTTTATAAAGAAAACAATAAAGTTCTTCATACTTACCTCACCAGTCGCTCCCCTGCAGTGCCTCTCTGCTTCCAGCATCCGGGTCATGTTGGCGCGTGCGTGAGGACGCCATCGCGCATGCCCAACACCTAACCTGGAAGTATAGAGAACATGAAGGGAGCAGTAGCTGCGCAGCCGTCAAGGTGACAGCCAAGCATAGCTCCTGGCCCCAGCGCAGACGTGTGCGCTAACTGTGATGCGGCTGTGTCTGCTGCCAGCCGCGTCACAGTACAGCAGACATGGCTGCGCACAATTTGCTGTGTGGCTGTAGCCACCACCAGGCAGCCGGCCCTGAACAGCTGCTGGAGGAGAGGCCCGGGGGGCATTTGCCTCTTTGCCACCTGGGCCAGTCAGCCCCTGGGTTCCAGTGTCCCTATCTTGTGGTTCCAGTGTCTCTATTTTGGAGTTCCAGTGCCCCTATCTTGGGATTCCAGTGTCTCTATCTTGGAGTTGATGTGTCTGTATTTCGGAGTTCCAGTGTCCCTAACTTGAGGTTCCAGAATCTCTATTTTGGGGTTCCAGTGTTTTTATTTTGGTCTTCCAGTGTCTCTATGTCATGGTTCCAATGTCTTTATTTTGGGGTTCCAGTGACTCTATCTCAGGATTCCAGTGTCTCTATCTCGGCGTTCTAGTGTTTCTATTTCGGGGCTCCAGTGTCTCTATTTCGGGGCTCTAGTGTCCCTTTCTCGGGGTTCCAGTGTCTCTATAACAGGGTTCCAGCATCTCTATCTCAGCGTTTCTTGCCTCTATCTCGGTGTTCTAGTGTCTCTGTTTCGCGGTTCCAGTGTCCCTATCTCGGGGTTCCAGTATGTCTATCTCAACGTTCCAGTGTCTCTATTTTGGGGTTCCAGTGTCTCTCTTTCGGGGCTCCAGTGTCTCTATTTTGGGGTTCTAGCGTCTCTATCTTGGCGTTCCAGTGTCTCTACTTCGGGGCTCCAGTGTCTCTATTTTGGGGTTTCAGTGTCTCTACTTCGGGGTTCCAATGTCTCTATTTCGGTGCTCCAGTGTCTCTATTTCGGGGTTCCAGTGTCTCTGTTCCAGTGTCTCTAATTTGGGGTTCCAGTGTCTCTTACTCAGGATTCCAGCGTCTCTATCTCGGCGTTCCAGTGTCCCTTTCTCAGGGTTCCAGCATCTCTATCTCGGCATTCCAGTGTCTTAATTGTGGGGTTTCAGTGTCCCTATCTCATGGTTCCAGTGTCCCAATGTCAGGGTTCCTGTGTCCTTATCTTGTTAACACATGGGCATCCCAGTAATCGGAAACCCAGCATCCATCAACTTATCATATTCTGTGGATAGGGCACAGTTTCAATTTTGGGATGAACCCCTTGATATGAGCTCAAGTACTGACTGGTGACAGGTATATGCAGCTTTATTTATATTCTTTAATAACGAGCCAACAAAGTTAGTGCTGTGTATCTATTACATTCCTTTTCTAATTCCATTGTAAGCTCATACAGGCAGTGAAGACTTCTTTTCTTTTGTGTCATTATAAGTTGATTTGCTTAAGTTGCCATGTTACATTCCCAAATATACAGCGAGTATTACCACTACATTATTATACTACATAATATACTTTATGTACAATGGCTGTGACTATTGCACCTTATCTGTCCAGCAGGTGGCACTCTGTTCCCTGAGACATGACAGCAGTGTCACACAAGGTTTCTGAAGAACTGTGGAGTCACAAGAATTCATTCCGTCCTTTGCTTATCAATTAATTACTTTAGAGCATTTTTTTAAAAACTCTGGCTTATTTAATAATCTATTCTGCCATCATATTGTGGGTTGTAATTACTGAAATATTTTGAAACGCTTTTAAAAATTTGAAAACATAAAAGTCATTTGTGCTAAGACCTTTGATCAGCACAGCAGACAACATCCGGCACCTGTGAAAACAGGACTGATTGAAGCTTTCAGAAATTAGCCGCACTGAGCCAAGAATAATAAGCCTCATCTATAACACAGACATTGGGTCTGGTGCTGGAGCTCGCTGAAGTAGATCGAATCCCTGTACAACATTAACACCACATTGTCATTTGGTCACCAACGTTTCTGTCTATTTTCAAATCAAAGTTGCACATTTCTGCACAAAAAAACTATTTTGCAATTTTTTGACTGTTTGTGCCAATCTTGTGAATTTTCGAAAGTAGATGGGTAGAGTATGGGAGGTGGTTTGGGTGGGAACAGTGATATTATGATAGATGCACGATGAATTACGCCATAAAGTTATAGGATGAGTTGGAGTTTAACTAGTTAATCAGAGGTTGGTTAGGTGGTGCCTGCAAGCATGGTGGGGGAAGGGGGTAGGTGTGGTGCTATTTAAGGGAAAAGTGAGGTAAAGGACCATTTTTGAATATTACTGAAAGTCAATAGTATCCCCCAATTACATTGTGTGCTTACCATGGCGAATATGGAGGCTTTTCTGGGGCAGCTGCACGCTTCTACCAGCATCAGAGGCAAGGCTTGGCTTCAAGAATAGATGGCAGGTATGTTGGGAAGTGCAGGTTTGCAGCCCCTTCCTGTCCAAGAAGAACGATTCTAGGCTGAGCCATGAAGCAACCCTTACTCTAGGTGATGGCCTAGGAGCCCTTCCGGGGACCCTCCTGGTGGTGGGTGGGGGGACACTGCAGACAGTCAGTGTCCAAGGCCAGAGAGGAATCTTGTATGTTGACCTTAAGTGGTGGGAATGAGTAGGCCACAATGCGCAAGCGGGCCACAGCGCGCATGGGCAGTGCGGCCTGCTTCTCTCAGGAGGCCAGAAATGCACACCAAAGTGGCGGGCCCTGCTGGTGATGCTCCAATCACAGGACCTACTTATTACAGCAGGGACAAAGATCATCAGCGGAGGGATGAGGTAAGGGCGGGAAGAGGAATGGCTGGTGGGAGGAGCCGTCGGACAGGTCTCAGGAGCCTGTAAGGGAACAGCAGATGCTGCATCGGAATCGCCATTGCCCCCTGCCTCTATGGAGGGGAGGGGTAAGGACTGGCTAGGACAAAGAAGTGGGCAGGATCCCTTTGGGTTGAATGCGTCTGTCAGCGAACGTTAGGATTCTGGATCAGCGGCTGGCGGGTTCACAGCACCTGGGCAGCCCGGTGAGTATGGCTCTATTTCTTGTCCGTTTAATAACCATAGGGGGATAGGGTTTAGGAATATCAGAGCAGGTAGTGTTAGACGCTCCTAGTTGGGCTAAGGTGGATTCAGAGGTTGGACTGTTTTCACAATTTGGCTCCTGAGGCTCAACAATCAGGATTAGAATGTACGTTGCACCTGAGGAAGCTGGTTACAGAGGAGTAAGGTAATTGATTTGTGGCTCGGTTAGTGAGCGTACATGAAACCTTATGAGTCAGCCTGGTGAGTATGGGAAAGCTGATTGTTGTATTGTGGTGATTTTTGTTCGGATAAGGATAAAATGTTAGCGGTATTATTTTTTATTGGGGAGTGTCTGATCTAAAATGTTCAATAGGAAAAATGAACAGTTTTTGCAATTTGGTTTTAAACTTAGTTGCCAGAAAGATGTTACTAAGACATTTTTGGTCAGTCAAGCTTTAAAGGGTTATCATAAGGGTTATTTAAAAATGGATAAGCGACGTCCGGTTTCGTTTCGTGTTTTGGAAAGGCTCAGGGAGCAACTGAGAGCGGTTTGTACTTGAAAGTATGAAACAACTTTATTCTGTTTAGCCTTTTCTCTTACGTTTTTGGAGCTTTGAGTGTTTGTGGTCTAATTTTAAGAAGCAAATGGAGGGGAGGCGGTTTGCTATGGGAGGACATTACCTATTTGGACAAGGGAATTGAATTTTGGATTTGAAGATCTAAAGCAGATCAGGGAGGTCGAGGTTGAAGGGTGGTGTCGAGAAAGGTGCTTGGTTCATTAATGTGCCCTTTGCTTTATTATGTGGATTATCAATCATTTTAGGTGGATAAGAAGGGCCCATTGCTTCACCATGCAGATGTTTCTTTCCTTTTGACATTTCAATTTACAGCAGTAATGCGGAAGGGCTTGAGAGAGTAGGGTTTGGATACTTCTTGTTTTGCTTCTCACTCCTTTCAGATAGGCACAGCAACAGAAGATGCAGATATGGGCCCCAAGCTGGAGGAAATCAATCGTTAAGGTAGGTTGTGCTTTCAACATTATAGATAATATACATGGCATTAGAGCTCATACTCACTTGTGTGAAATACAGCCGAGTCTCACATGGTAACACCCAGCTCTGCCGCCAGCACTTGGGAGCAGAGTGTGCAGCTCCATGTATTGCTATGCGGCTGCACGCTCCGCTCTGGAGTGCCAGCGGCAGATCCGGGTTTTAACATGCGAGACTCGGCCGAATTTCACGCAAGTGAGTATGAGCCCTTAAAATAAGTATTATGGTGTTTTGTATAAGTTGGTATTATGTGTTTGTTTGCTGTTAATGCGGTTGGTCTTGTGGTTGTGTATTGCAGATGCTGGCAGTGTTTAGCCTGGATATATTTGGACACTCTTTTGTTCATTGGGGGGCCAGCGGGATCACAGCTAGGTTTTCGGAGAGAGGCGGTGATTTTTTAGTGGCTTGGATTAGAGGTATGGTGTGGAGTCGGGTCTTACCAGAGTTTCATAATGCCCATAATTTTTTTAAATGTAAGTGGGAGCGACTTGGGGGCATTTCTCAGGATGTTAGTTGCTTGGTTGGATATAGATCCTAGAAAAACATGGCGTCAAGAAAGATTGGTAAAAGATATCAGCAGAGCACAGGTCAAGTTGAGTATGTCGGCTTTGTAGCTCGCAGTGGTGGTGTGCGCGTGCATCATCATGATTTGGCATCCGGGGAAGGTAATTTCTGGTTGAACAATGGAATAAATTTGAACGCTGTTGAGATCGACATTTAGGTACTCACCATTCAAGAATGGATAGTATGCTCTATTGAGTTGATGGGGGGCGCACACACCTGAGATTTCAGGCTATATTTGTGATGACGGTGGGGGGGTTCTTGGAGTTGGTAAAAATCGGTGGCTGGTGGGAATTAGTTGACGGTTCCCCTCCGGTTGTAATTAAGAATGGCTTATCTGGTACTTAATGGGAATGTGACCTCCGGAGCACTCCATGAAACACTGGAGCTGCCAGCAGGTCATTTTTTGCTGAAAACCGACAGGAGTGATGCTGGAAAAGGATGAAGGCCGCACTAGGTGGGTATGAGACAGTGGGACATGGGAATTACATTTAAAGCACCACTCTGGAGGTGCAGTAAAAAAACAACAACTTTGGAGTGGTGCTTTAAAAAAGGCTTTATAGCAACCAAGCACAGCTCTTGTTTTACCAGAGCAATTTAACCTATTAGGGTAAATTCATATTCAATAGCTTGGATGCGCTTGTGTGAAAGGGGCTCATGAGACATATACCAGCTGTGTTACTCTGACTGCATGTACAGGTGCTATTCACAAAATTAGAATATCATGAAAAAGATAATTTATTTCAGTATTTAAATTCAAAAAGTAAAACGCATATATTATATAGAGTCATTACAAACGGAGTGATCTATTTCAAGTGTTTATTTCTGTTAATGTTGATGATTATGGCTTACAGTCAATGAAAACCCAAAAGTCATTATCTCAGTAAATTAGAATATTTTATAACACCAACTAGAAAAATTATTTCAGAATCCAAAATGTTGGCCTACTGAAATGTATGTTCAGTAAATGCACTCAATACTGGTCGGACTCCTTTTGTATCAATTACTGCATCAATGGGGCATGGTATGGAGGTGATCAGCCTGTGGCACTGCTGAGGTGTTATGGAAGCCCAGGTTGCTTTGATAGCAGCCTTCAGCTCATCTGCATTGTTGGGTTTGGTGTCTCTCCTCTTCCTCTTGACAATATGCAGCGTTCCAGGGTCCTGGTCGTTGCAGTAATGTCATTTTCCTCTAGGTGGGAGTGATGTTACGTTTGGAGGCAATGAAGGAGATCTCTTTACCAGGTATCAAGGTATCACAAACATACAACACATTTCAGACTCCAGTCCACCAGGGGGAGCTATGCTCCTATTTATTAGGGCACTCTTCACACTTAGGTAAAACTGGTGGACTGGAGAGGAAGTTAGGCAGTTGCTGGTTGAGCTTCGCTCAGGTAGTTGGTCCCTGACAGGGGTGGGAGTATGTCAGAGGCCTAGACAGAGGGTCACAGAGCTGCGCCTGCCCTAAGTGTGGCAGTTCCTAAGAACGGACACCAAGGAGAACTGTATTGAAGAGAGGGTGAGAAGAATTCATAGCAAAGTGGATACCAGAAGGAGTTCTGCCCTGCACAGGCTGCCTCCTTCTGAGGTGCAGGATCCCGGTAGCCGCAACACTGAGGGAGCAACAGTCCTTTATGCCTTGCTCCAGACACTGGCATGACAGCTAATTTCACGTTACCTGCCTGCCCCATACCCAGGAGGCAAGGTGGCACCCACGAGAGGCCGGGGCATGATAGAGTCCCTGTAAAAAGCCTCAAGCCACCGGTCATACGGGTTTGTCCTATCCATCTGGGTGACAGAGAGGGAGACATAACATCTACAACATCTGTGAGGACCTTATGAGAAGCTTAGCAGTAAGGTACTACAACACCATGGCGCTAGAGGAAGGCTACTGATTTTCACCTGGATAAGGGGACTCTGGATTTGCCTCCAAACCGGCCGGACTCTGCCTGCCCTGTGGTCTGGTGTTCTGGACTGTGGATGCTGAAGTCTTCAGTAAAAGGTAAAGAGACTGCAACCTTGTGTCCTCGTTCTTCACTGCGCCTCTCACCATCCACCATCTACACACTGGGAAGCCCTGGGGACATACTTCACCTGTGGGAAGGTATACCATCTAGCTGCCATAACATCACCCCAGCAGACCCCTTAAAGCAGCATCGGTCACCCTGACCAAATACCACAGGTGGACAAACATTTCCCCTTCAAAGACCTTTCCCTTTAACACGGACCTCCCGAGGGCCACGGACCGGGTCAGCCACCGTGACATCCCCCTTGAGAACCGAAGGACCCGGTATCGAGTACCCCACTGCTCCATCTTCCCTATAGATTCTCTATGGGGTCAAGGTCAGGCGAGTTTGCAGGCCAGTCAAGCACAGCGATACTGTTGTTTTTAAACCAAGTATTGGTACTTTTGGCAGAGTGGACAAGTGGAGAATGAAATTTCCATCTCCAAAAAGCTTGTCAGCAGAGGGAAACGTGTTCTAAAATTTCTTGATAGATGACTGAGCTGACTGTTCTTGATAAAACAGAGTGGACCTACACCAGCAGAAGTCATGGCTCCCCAAACCATCACTGGTTGTGGAAACTTCACACTAGACATCAAGCAGCATGGATTGTGGCCTCTCCATGCTTCCTCCAGACTCTGGGACCTTGAATTCCAAATGAAATGTAAAATTTCATTTGATCTGAAAACAACACCTTGTACCTCTGAGCAACAGTCCAGTTCTTTTTCTCCTTTGCCCAAGTAAGATGCTTCTGACACTGTCTATTGGTCATGAGTGGCTTAACACAAGGAATGTGACACTTGTAGCCCATGTTCTGGATACGTCTGTGTGTGGTGGCTCTTGAAGCAATGACTCCAGCAGCAGTCCACTCCTTATGAATCTCCCCAAAATTTTTGAATGGCCTTTTCTTAACAATCCTTTCAAGGCTGCAGTTATCCCGGTTGCTTGTGCACCTTTTTCTACCACACTTTTTCATTCCACTCAGCTTTCCATTAATATGCTTGGATACAGCACTCTGAACAGCCAGCTGCTTTAGCAATGACCTTTTGTGGCTTACCCTCCTTGTGGAGTGTGTCAATGACTGCCTTCTGGACATCTTTCAAGTCAGAGATCTTCCACATGATTGTGAAGCTACTGAAACAGACTAGGGGTACCGTCTCATAGTGGCACTTTGATCGCTACGACGGTACGATCCGTGACATTCCAGCGATATCCATACGATATCGCTGTGTCTGACACGCAGCAGCGATCAGGGACCCCGCTGTGAATCGTACGTCGTAGCAGATCGTTTGGAACTTTATTTCGTCGCTGGATCTCCCGCTGTCATCGTTGGATCGGTGTGTGTGACACCGATCCAATGATGCGTTCGCTTGTAACCAGGGTAAACATCGGGTTACTAAGCGCAGGGCCGTGCTTAGTAACCCGATGTTTACCCTGGTTACCATCGTAAATGTAAAAAAAAACAAACAGTACATACTCACATTCCGGTGTCTGTCAGGTCCCTTGCCGTCTACTTCCCACACTGACTGACTGCCGGCCGTACAGTAAGAGCAGAGCACAGCGGTGACGTCACCGCTGCGCTCTGCTTTCACTTTACGGCCGGCAGTCAGTCACTGCGGGAAGCGGACGGCAAGGGACCTGACGGACATCAGAGGGTGAGTATGTAGTGTTTGGTTTTTTTTACATTTACGATGGTAACCAGGGTAAACATCGGGTTACTAAGCGCGGCCCTGCGCTTAGTAACCCGATGTTTACCCTGGTTACCCGGGGACTTTGGCATCGTTGGTCGCTGGAGAGCTGTCTGTGTGACAGCTCTCCAGCGACCACACAACGATTTACAAATGATCACGGCCAGGTCATATCGCTGGTCGTGATCGTTTGTAAATCGTTTTGTGTAACGGTACCCTAAGGGACCTTTTTAAATGCTTAGGAAACATTTGCAGGTGTTTTTTGTTAATTATTCTAATTTACTGAGATATTGACTTTTGGGTTTTCATTTCCTGTAAGCCATAATCATCAACATTAACAGAAATAAACACTTGAAATAGATCACTCTGTTTGTACTGACTCTATAAAATATGAGTTTCACTTTTTGTACTGAAGAACTGAAATAAATTAACTTTTTTATGATATTCTAATTTTATGAGAAGATCCTGCATTTTTACAGCAGCAACCGGAGCTTGCTCCATTTGGCGCAGTTTGATCATTTAATTCATCATTATCATTTAAATGGAATAGCTCTTGTCGGGAAACCTATGGCAGAATTGTGGAGTGCCAATAGGTTAGTACAGCAGCTGGGGGACTGCTGAAGGTCACTGTGATGCTCTCAATGTTATAGATCATACATATGGCACTAAACTATGTATTATGGTATTTTGTATATGTTGGTATTACATGTTTGCTGCTAATGCTGTTGGTCTTGTGGTTGTGTATTGCAGATGCTGGCAGTGTTTAGCCTGGATTTTCAGACAGTCTTTTTTTCATTGGGGGCTTTGCATGTGGATATCAGGCCGAAGGTTATTTTGGAACTCATGTGAAGCTGAGGTATAGGTTGGGCTTTAAAGGAAGCAATGATTTACAATATATTCATCAGTTCTATGGTGTTGCTGTATAAGGAACAAACATTCAAAGATTCAAGTCCTCTATCTGGAATAAAAAAAAACAACTAAAAAATAAAAAAAATAGTTTATTTTTTTTTTTTTTTTTTTTTAGCATAACCAATGGAATCACCGCATCTAAAAGGTATTATAATCAAAATCTAGACCGCTTACAATCTTGCTTCCGGTTACACCACTCCACTGAAACTGCCCTAACTAAAGTCACCAATGACCTATTAACCGTCAAGAGCAAGCGACACTACTCTGTTCTTCTCCTGGACCTGTCCTCTGCCTTTGACACAGTGGACCATTCCCTATTACTACAGACCCTCTTATCCCTTGGCATCACAGACTTGGCCCTATCCTGGATCTCCTCATACCTAACAGACCGGACATTCAGCATCTCCCACTCACACACCACCTCCTCACTTCGCCACCTATCTGTCGGAGTCCCACAAGGTTCAGTCCTAGGGCCCCTGCCCTTCTCCATTTACACCTTTGGCCTGGGATGGCTCATAGAATCTCACGGCTTTCAGTATCATCTCTATGCTGATGACATACAGATCTACATCTCTGGACCAGATATCACCACCCTACTAACCAGAATCCCTTAATGTCTGTCCACTATTTCATCCTTCTTGTCTGCTAGATTTCTGAATCTTAACATGGACAAAACAGAATTCATCATCTTACCCCCATCTCACGTGACCCCCCCAACGAACCTATCCATTACAGGAAACGGCTGCCCACTCTCCCCAGTCCCACAAGCTCGCTGCCTCGGGGTTATCCTTGACACTGATCTCTCCTTCAAACCACATATCCAAGCCCTTTCCACTTCCTGCTGACTCCAACTCAAAAATATTTCACGAATCCGTACATTCCTCAACGAAGAATCTGCAAAAACCCTAGTCCGTGCCCTCATCATCTCTCGCCTTGACTACTGCAACCTCCTACTCTGTGGCCTCCCCTCGAACACTCTCGCATTCCTCCAATCTATTCTAAACTCTGCTGCCCAACAAGCCTACAACCTGCAGTAACCACCGATCCACCAAACCGCTGCAAGACCAGCTCTACCCTCACCTACTGTATTCTCACCCATCCCTTGTAGATTGTGCGCCCTCGCGGGCAGGGTCCTCTCTCCTCCTGTACCAGTTGTGACTTGTATTGTTTAAGATTATTGTACTTGCTTTTATTATGTATACCCCTCCTCACATGTAAAGCGCCATGGAATAAATGGCGCTATAATAATAAATAATAATAATAATAATTACGTGAAGAGAAAAAAAATCCAAACTCCTTAAGGCCTCATTCAAACGTCCATTTTTCACATATGTGTTCTGTCCATGTATTTCACGGATAGAACACATGACCATTATAGTCTATGGGGCTGTTCACATTTTCATTTTTTACTGCGAATTGTGTGTCTGCAAAAACTTTTTTGAGACCTCATCATTTTTTATGGGCATCACAGATTAAAATCACCCATACGATGGATCCATGAAAATTACAGAAAGCACACAGATGGCCAACTGACCAAACACTAATGGTACTCGTCCTGTTCTTTTGTGTATATAAAAAATCACGTACATCTGAATGAGGCCTAATTGTGGTTTTTGGGTCACCACACCTACCTAAAAATATACAATATAAAAAAATTAAACCGTCATATCTACCCCAAATTGGTAACTTTAAAACCATCATCTCACCATGCAAAAAACAAGCTGTCATACATGTACAAAACATTGACTGAAAACTAAAAAACGATAAGGGTATCAGAAAATGGCAGAACAGCCCAATTTTTTTTAGTCGCAAGGCATTGAATTTTTCTTTGCCACTTAAATAAAAAAATAAATAACTTTGCAAGTTTGATAATGCTGCAATTCTACTGACTTGGAGACTAACATTTTAAAGCCATTTTTACCATATTTTGAATGCCGTAAAAACAGAACCCAAAACATATTGGCAGAATTGCATTTTTTTCGCAGCTTCATCCCACTCTTTTGTTAAAATGGTGGCCATCATTCTAAACTATAACTGAACAGGAGGAAAAAAATAATAGCGCAAAAATGTAATATTGGCCCTTAAGGAGTTAAAAAGATAATAGATAAACTCTGATTGCTGTGGGCTACATAAGGCTTTATCTCTGTTTTCATAAATGAGGTCCATTAAATTGAAGATTGTGGCATTCCTTGTTGATACTGGTGACGTAAGTGATGTTTTATGGAGTAAGAGTTTTTTTTGGGAGGTTTTAAAATTGGGCCGTATGGGCTTAAAAATTATTATAAAAGTCCAAATACTAATCAAAATGAAACCTGCTTTGTACCCACAGTCTTGTGTTCAGAATCCCGCATTTACAGGATGATGATGCTTTTCTTGACCAATTTCAGGCCAACATGGTAGCGTACATTCAATAGAAAAATATACTGGTAAAAAGCCTCATGTTTTACATATGGTTCTCATCACGTTTCTTTTTTTTTCATGGAAATCATTGCCACAAGAAAATAAAACACCCCCAGAGGCTTCTGTGATTCCAAAACAAAAACATAGACTGAAGGAAATAAAAGATTTTCGAAAGCCCCTTAAGCATATTCTTCATATTTTCCCATTCGCCCTCAGCTAACATCTGGATGATGAATGTTTTTTCGCCCGTTAGACCCTGCCCTGCTGCCCCCAATGACAACACATAGGAATATTCATTGACAAACAGCTTGGTGGTGTCTGTAGAGATAAAGTCCTCAATGCAATGAAGAAGCTGGAGGTAGAGCTCCTGGAGGGGAAGCCATTCTTTTGTTGTGGTTGCAGCATAGAAGAGCAGGAGGAGCCGGTATTGAAGGGTAAACACGATTCTAAATTACAGTAATTTAGGGATTATACAAATGACCATTATTTTACTTCTGCTTGTTAAATAGTACCTGTCTGTTTTGTGTACAGCCGCATATTGTTTCCATAGCTGACTTGCTTTAAGCTCAGACACATAGCAGCACATAAGGTGGCGTTAATTTAACCATAACCCCTTGGCAAGACTGATTGTCCATCTAACTTGTATATGAGAAAGCAGTTAAGGGCATTATCGTTTTGATAAAGTTAGAGATAATCTGCCACCAACGGCGTCCCTTTCCTCATGGAAAACCCATGCAGAACCGAGTGCACATGTATGGAGGTCGCTAGGAGTACAGCGTGGTCAGTCAAATGTTATTGAAAGCATATGGCCAGCTTCACAGCACATTTTGTCATGTTAAAGCACCACTCCAGCGTTATTTTTATTTCAGTGCAGGAGTAGTGCCACTAATGTAAGTGACCCTAGTGTTATACTTATCAGATGCCATCTTCTGCTCTTCCCAGCGCCGCTCTGGTCCCACACAGCCATCTTGTGACTGTTCCTTCTGCCTGACTGGAAGTAAGGGGTAATGGCCACAGGCTCTCAGTGCAAGTACATGAGAGCCTTGTTTTAGCCTCATGCTGGCTCTCATAGATTTACATTGAGTTGTGACTTTCGGATCGCCCGACAAACGCTTGAGTGATCTAGCAGATCATAACTTGTAGAAGACCCACCAGAGCGGAACCTATAAAAGATGAAGACTGCGGCTGGTAAGTATAATACTTAGGGGCAGGGAACCTAGTGTCACCGTTCCAGTGGTAAAATTGACAAAAACCCTCCGAAGTGGTGCTGTAAAGAAAATGTCTTGTGTAGTGTTAATAAAGGAAAGTCTTTAATTCCGGCCACCCATTTCTCAAGTAAATAATGGCTCAAAAAAATGTCCTTCTCTCTGGAGGACCTGACAAGTCTGTGCATTACATGAGTAGTCCATTTGAATGAAAACTGCATAATACTTACAGAGTAACCGTCAATTAATTTTTTCCCATAAATCGATGTACATGAGAAAATAAGAAACTTTGTTGAATATCTTATTAGAGAAATCCACTTCTTTCTCCTCTTGAATTGATTATTCATCTCAAAATATTTTGTGATGGGTAAAATCTTTTTTCAGTTAAAACTTTTTTTACGTTTACGCTGGTAACCAGGGTAAACATCGGGTTACTAAGCGCGGCCCTGCGCTTAGTTACCCGATGTTTACCCTGGTTACAAGCGAACACATCGCTGGATCGCTGTCACACACAACGATCCAGCGATGTCAGCGGGTGATCAAGCGACGAAAGAAAGTTCCAAACGATCTGCTACGACGTACGATTCTCAGCAGGGTGTCTGATCGCAGTAGCGTGTCAGACACTGCGATATCGTAACGATATCGCTAGAACGTCACGAATCGTAACATCGTAGCGATGGAAATTTCAATGTGTGACGGTACCCTTAGTTGTCCATATGCTTTAAAGATCAGTGACATATACTTTTATTGTTTCTCTGTAATATCACATATGTGGAGATCAATCAGAAGAGGAGTAGAGGGAGGTCAAGGGGTTAATGCCTTTTGAAGGCCTTCTGTTGTTTCAGATGATGGGATAGAACTAGGAGGATAAAACTCTAAAACAGTAATCACAATATTGTGCAATCATTTCTGCTCACAGTTGTTGTATAATTTTCTTTACTAGTTGATTAAATTAACTTTGTAGCTGATGTTAAGTCAGAATTTGTCAGTCTTCCAGGAAATCTAGGTACAGACATAGAAAACAGAAGACTATATACTATACAGTTACAGTATGTACCATTGAACATCTGTGCTATCTTTGGCTGGTTTCACATTTGCGTCTTGTGCGCAGTGTTTGATCCGCATAGATCCGCTTGTGTCATGCGTATGCAGCGCCCCAGGGTCCTGGTCATTGCAGTAATATCATTTTCCTCTACCTCTAAGGGGGAGTGATGTTACGTTTGGAGGCAATACAGGAGATCTCTTTACCAGGTACCACAAACATACACCACATTTCATACTCCAGTCCACCAGGGGGAGCTATGCTCCTATTTATTAGGGCACTCTTCACACTTAGGTAAAACTGGTGGCCTGGAGAGGAAGTTAGGCAGCTGCTAGCTGATCTCCGCTCAGGTAATTGGTTCCTGACAGGGGTGGGAGCCTGTCAGAGGCCTAGACAGAAGGTCACAGAGCTGCGCCTGCCCCATGTGTGGCAGTTCCTAAGAAAGGACACAAACAGAGAACTGTATTGTAGAGAGTGAGAACGAAGTCATAGCAAAAGGAGTGGATACCAGAAGGTGTTCTGCCCTGCACAGGCTGCCTCCTTCTGAGGCACAGGATCCGGTAGCCGGAACACCGAGGGAGCAACAGTCCTTTATGCCTTGCTCCAGAGACCGGCAGGACAGCTAATTTCACGTTACTGATCCGCCTCATACCCAGGAGGCAAGGTGGCACCCACGAGAGGCCAGGGCATGATAGAGTTCCTGTAAAAAGCCTCAAGTCACCGGTCATATGGGTTGTCCTATCCATCTGGGGGACAGAGAGAGAGAGAGAGAGACATAACATCTATAACATCTGTGAGGACCTTATGAGAGGCTCAGCAATAAGGTACTACAACACCCAGGTGCTAGAGGAAGGTTACTGATTTCCACCTGGATAAGGGGACTCTGGATTTGCCTCCTAACTGGCCAGACTCTGCCTGCCCTGTGATCTGTGCTCTGGACTGTGCATGCTGAAGCCATCAGTAAAAGGTAAAGAGACTGCAACCTTGTGTCCTCGTTCTTCATTACGTCTCACACCATCCACCATCTACACACTGGGAAGCCCTGGGGGTACACTTCACCTGTGGGAAGCTATACCATCTAGCTGCCTTAACATCACCCCAGCGGACTCCTTTAAAGCAGCGTCGGTCACCCTGACCGAATACCACAGGTGGCGTCACGAACATTTCCCCTTTAATAATAATAATCTTTATTTTTATTATTTTTTTTTTTTTATATAGCGCTAACATATTCCACAGCGCTTTACATTTTTGCACACATTATCATCACTGTCCCCGATGGGGCTCACAATCTAAATTCCCTATCAGTATGTCTTTGGAATGTGGGAGGAAACCGGAGTGCCCGGAGGAAACCCATGCAAGCACGGAGAGAACATACAAACTCTTTGCAGATGTTGTCCTTGGTGGGGTTTGAACCCAGGACTCCAGCACTGCAAGGCTGCAGTGCTAACCACTGTGCCACCGTGCTGCCCCTTTAAAGACCTTTTCCTTTTAATACAGACCTCCCGAGGGCCACGGACCGGGTCAGCTACTGTGACATCCCCCTTGAGAACCGAAGGACCCGGTACCGAGTACCTCTAACCCTTGGGGGCGCTCCATGTACATATATTTAACATGGTGTACGCATGGACATGCATTTGCATGCGTTCGCATGCTTTAGCATACACATGTGTCATTTCGCGGTTTGCGGCGGGGAGTGGTGAATGCAACATTTTGCATTTTTGGAGGTGTCAAATATTACGCAATCATCCACATGTGGACGATTGCTTAAAAAAACTGTCTATGAGAATGCATTGGTAGGCAAAGACATGCGTACGCATGTGTAGTTCACACTGATCATGTCCAGGAAATGATGCTACCACCCCCAAAACAAAGCTGATAAAAGGAATTGTGGAAGCAGCAAGGCCATTACTTTCAAGACTCTGGATCTGACAACAACACTGGCTATGTAAGTATAGAACCTTTGAAAATGTCTGTCTCTCTCACTGCTGTCTATACTTTGTACTAATTTTTTTTATGTCCTTTTAGACTGGTTGTCTCCTGATGCTGCCATTTCTGCTGGTGCTGGCCTCTGTCCTGGTGAGGACAACACTGGCTATGTAAGTATAGAACCTTTGAAAATGTCTGTGTCTCTTCATTTTTTATTCTGTTCCTTTTAGACTGGTTGTCTCCTGGTGCTGCCGTCTCTCCTGGTGCTGCTATCTGTCCTGGTGTTGCCGTGTGCCCTGGTGCTGCCATCTGTCCCTGTCCCTGTCCTGTCCCTGTCCTGTGCTGACTTCTGTGCTGTTAGACTACTGAAAAACATATATAAATCCCCTTAAAAATATGATTTTATTGTTTAAATATTTTAAAAATACCACTTCCCAGTGAAAACAGACAAAATGTATAAATATATAAGGAGATACTAATATAGGTGCACCTGTCCTCAAGGATAGCCCTACAATGGCCTACTGCCCCTGCCTGACAGTGGAGGTTGGCACCCTGATAGTGAATTTGGCGCCCCCACTCCGCGACGGCTAACCCCTGCTGGCCCTACTGAAACCCTGCCAGCTGAAAGGGAAGAAAACAATGAGCAATGTGAAAGAAATGAAAAAAAAGACAAATAAGCAAATAATCAGGTGCACACTATATAAAAGTTAACCAACTCCCTATTGTTTGGTCCCAGATGTGGACAAGGTACCACACACATATATTCACAATAGCTCAAACAATATTTTGGGTACAATTGTCCTTGTGCAGTCTTGCAGTAAAAAAAATATTTCTTTACTAATATATATCGATAATGGGACCTCGGTAGGGAGGTAGAAATAGATACAAATGACCAAATTCAGTCCGGATGTTATCATAGAAACACTGCCTGGCAAAATATATTTCTGTTGACCACCCTCATATATGAAATAAAGTGCATATGGTGGACAAATAATATCCAATTGATATCTTTTAGACGCAGCGATATCGTAGCATCACTGCACATAGAATCACATGCCAGTACTGATAGTAGTTAGTAGCCATTGGTCAGTGTTTGTACAAATGCATAATGTGCTAGACCAAAGAATTGTTAAAGTGCTAGCGCAGGCAGCCAGTGAAGAAAATATCCTCCCCAAGGGAGACACTTAGCTGTCAGTATAACGCCCCGTTAAGTTATAAGTGTCTCCCTTGGGGAGGATATTTTCTTCACTGGCTGCCTGCGCTAGCACTTTAACAATTCTTTGGTCTAGCACATTATGCATTTGTACAAACACTGACCAATGGCTACTAACTACTATCAGTACTGGCATGTGATTCTATGTGCAGTGATGCTACGATATCGCTGCGTCTAAAAGATATCAATTGGATATTATTTGTCCACCATATGCACTTTATTTCATATATGAGGGTGGTCAACAGAAATATATTTTGCCAGGCAGTGTTTCTATGATAACATCCGGACTGAATTTGGTCATTTGTATCTATTTCTACCTCCCTACCGAGGTCCCATTATCGATATATATTAGTAAAGAAATATTTTTTTTTTTTACTGCAAGACTGCACAAGGACAATTGTACCCAAAATATTGTTTGAGCTATTGTGAATATATGTGTGTGGTACCTTGTCCACATCTGGGACCAAACAATAGGGAGTTGGTTAACTTTTATATAGTGTGCACCTGATTATTTGCTTATTTGTCTTTTTTTTCATTTCTTTCACATTGCTCATTGTTTTCTTCCCTTTCAGCTGGCAGGGTTTCAGTAGGGCCAGCAGGGGTTAGCCGTCGCGGAGTGGGGGCGCCAAATTCACTATCAGGGTGCCAACCTCCACTGTCAGGCAGGGGCAGTAGGCCATTGTAGGGCTATCCTTGAGGACAGGTGCACCTATATTAGTATCTCCTTATATATTTATACATTTTGTCTGTTTTCACTGGGAAGTGGTATTTTTAAAATATTTAAACAATAAAATCATATTTTTAAGGGGATTTATATATGTTTTTCACTTGATATCCCTTTTGGTTACAAAATCCTTTTGTCTATGATTCTACTTAACTGTTAGACTACTGCCTGTAATGTAAGTATTTTTTGGGGGGCTACATTGTGTTAGGTTCTTAAAGGGAACCTGTCACCCCCCCTCAGGCCTTTGTAACTAAAAGAGCCATTTGTGCAGCACGAATGCTGCATTCTGACAAGGTGGCTCTTTTAGTTATGCTCCCTGCACACGCAGAAATAAACGCTTATAAAATGTGCCCCCTCATAGTGTGAAATCGTCCCGTGGCGGGTCTTTCCCCCCTAATCAGAAGCAGCACAGCTGTCACTCTGGGCCTGTGCGCGCCGGGCGCCGCCTCCTCTTGCTTCATTAGCGCCCCTGGTGCCTGCGCTGTAAGTTCGAAGGGCAGCGCAACTGCGCATGCCCAGAAAAAAATACTTACAGTGCAGGCGCCGGGAACGCTAATGAAGCAAGAGGAGGCGGCGCCCGGCGTGCACAGGAAGAAGTGGCCAGATCACTGTTGCATGATTGGGACCATGCCATGCCACGTACCAGAAATAATTTTGGTAAGTATTGCAATGTGGTGTGATGCGCCAAATTGTAAATATAGGGGCATTGTTTTACAATTATTTTTTTTTCTTTTTTTTCCCCCTTCACAGTGAAGAGAATAAGAGTGTGTTAGTGCTCAATTAAGGATTGCTTCAACAAGGACAAGAGACAGGAGAACCAGGTTAAAAGTGGTGCTGTTCAAAGAATAATAAGAAAATACGATTACCACCGTAATCTTGCTTTCTCAGGCCTACGCTTGCTACGCGAGCGTGAGTATCTTTTGTGTTGTCTTACTATTATTTAACCTTTTTTTGTTTTTTACTAATGCTTTTCTTGCATTTTCACCACAGAACATGGTGCAGCACAACACAACCTGGATCATCCTCTGTTGAAGTGGCCCCTCATCGACCAGCCAACAAACAGACTCAGTCCCAATCATCCACCAGCGATGTAGCAACCTGGCACACCTCACAGGCTGAGTTACAGGCAGCTGCCGGTCCATCAGGTTTTCCCCTCTCCCAGCCCTCTGCCGCTGCTTTTGTTGGGTCTTCTCAGAGGGCCTGGGAGAGGTCACTCATGCCCGAGTTTATGCACTTAAGTTCGGTCTTCCAGGAAGGGATTAAGGTGCTTGGTGACAGACAGAAGAGTGGGTTCAACCATGTGAACATAGTTATAGAGGATGTCAACAAACGCCTTGACCGCCTGGAAGCCGACTTGAGAGACCAGAGAGACATTTTTTTTCTTCAACAGAGCGAGAAGTGTCTGAAAACCTTACGCCTCAATTCCAGCTAAACATCATGCAGGCCTGCCAGTCTGCTTAGGCTACGTTCACATTAGCGTTGTGCGACGCAGCGTCGGGCGCCGCTGCGTCGCCGCATGCGTCATGCACCCCTATATTTAACATGGGGGCGCATGAACATGCGTTGCATTTGCGTTTTGTGACGCATGCGTCGCTGCGGCGCACGCGTCAGGGCGCACAGGACGCAGCAAGTTGCATTTTTTGTGTGTCCAAAATCAAGCAAAAAAGGACGCATGCATCACAAAACGCTGCGTTGTGCATGCGTTCACATTTGCGTTGTGCGTTGCGTCGCCGAATGTGAACGTAGCCTTACAGCCACTCATTGCAGCAGCACCAGTCCCAAAGCTACAATCCACAGGCCGGAGGATATTACCAGCAGCTGAACATATACTTTACAACTCCCACAGCACCGAACTAGCCTCCAACACCACCGCTTCCAGTTCACAGATCCACCACACTGCCGACTTCATCATCCATGCTGCCAGCAGCATCCACCACGCTACCCAGTCCATTACCACACCAGAAGACTGCTACAGAGGCCACCATTCCCACTCGGCCAAAAAAACAAAGGTCAAAAAGTAAACACATTCCCACCAGGATGAAGAACCGGAAGCAAAAACCCTGCCAAAATTGGACCCACAACCGCCACCCTCACCTACCAATGTATCTCTGTTGTCAAATGAGTCACTACGTTCCCTTGTGTCTGTCCCTTCCAGTTTGTCTATCCATTCCCATGATTCCATCCATGATCCAATCCTTCAATTTATTGCCCCTTCCCCTGTAACCCCTTCCTCATCAACTACCACCCAATCCTCATAGCTCCACACCCCATCTCACCCTCAGATAGACCCTGATCCTAAACCTAATTATTATTTTTTTAAATAAATGTTTATTTTCTTTGCACAATATCTGTGTTTTCTTTGTCTATTTAAGCGCCGCCGCCGCAAACACACACATGTGTGTATTGTATTGTTGAGAGAACTTGTAGCGGGTGCTTTACTACAGGTATTTTATTATTTAATTCAGCAAACATTACAGGTACATTTTAACATTACAGATACATTTTAACATTACAGGAATTTTTTTACATTACAGGTACAGGTACATATGGAGCGCCCCCACGCAGTAGGGCAGTGGGGTACTCGGTACCGGGTCCCTCTCGGTTCTGGGGATGTCACGATGGCCTGACCCGGTCCGTGACCCTTCTGAGGGGCGTCCAATTAAAGGAGTAGTTTTTCTGGTGTTCGTGACGCCACCTGTGGTATTCGGTCAGGGTGACCAACGCTGCTTAGGGGTCCGCTGGGGTGATGGAATGGCAGCTAGATGGTATACCTTCCCACAGGTGAAGTATGTCCCCAGGGCTTCCCAGATGTGTAGGGGGTGATGGTGGACATTGTAAGGCGCAATGAATAACGAGGACACAAAGGTTGCAGTCTCTTTACCTTTTACTGAAGACTTCGGAGTCCACAGTCCAGAGTACCGTTCACAGAGCAGGCTGAATCCGGCCGGTCCGAAGGCACATCCAGAGTTCCCTTACTCAGGTGGAAATCAGTAGCCTTCCTACTAGCGCCTGTGTGTTGTAGTACCTCCCTGCTGAGCACCACGGGATAGTCCTCACAACTTTCGTGGATGTTTCTCTTGTTCTCTCTCTGTCCCCCAGTTGGTATGGATAGGACAACCCGTATGACGGGGTAGGCCTGGATTTATTTTATAGGGACCCTAGCGTCGCCCCTCTCCCACAATTTGCCTCCGTGTCTTCTTAGGTATTAAGGTTGGGCAGCCAACTTGGAATTAACTGTCCTGCCGTTTTCTGGAGTAATACGTAGAGTTAATTACTCCCTCGGTGTTCCGGCCACCAGCTACGCGCCTCAGAAGGAGGCTGCCGATCTTGGGGCAGGTCTCCTCCCGGTATTATCTCCTTGTGCTGTGACTTCGTTTCTCACTCTCCACAATATACTTCGCTTCATGTCCTTTCTTAGGATGCTGCCACAATGGAGTGCAGGCGCAGCTCCGTAACGTGCTATCTTGTGCTTGGTCTCTGTCAGGATCCCACCCCTGACAGGGACCCTCTGTCTGCAGCTCAGATGTTCCTCCTTCTCCCCCTGTCTGCCTGACAGGTCCTCTCTGGGTCAAACCTATGTAGCTTTCTCACTGATTTCTCTCTAACTTTCTATCCAACCCACCAGTTTTACCCGTGTGTGAGGAGTGGCCTAGTAAATAGAACCTTTGCTCCCCCTGGTGGACTGGAGTGTGAAGTGTAGTGTGTGACTGTGATACCTGATCAGATGAACTCCTTTAGTACCATCAGACGTAATATCACTCCCCCTGGTGGGAGAGCGACATTTCTGCAACGACCAGGACTCTGGGGCGTTGCACTTACTTAGCCGCTTAAACCATTCCGCCTTGCCATGCCACCCGTCCATTATCAGAAATAAAGTATGCAGCAAACTCATCTGGGCAAATTCCACTGTAGTCCTCAGAGGGTGATCTTGGTAATCATGCAATGTAACAGGTTCCTCAGGTTCTAAGTTGGGTTGCTCTTTTGCCAGGATGTAATTGTGCATAACAACACACGGGTTCACAACCTCATCAGTTGTCTCAATTTTTAGATTTATGGCTGTTCCCAAAATGCGCCATTTAGATACCAGCAAGCCAAAGGCACACTCCACAGTTTCTTGTGCCCTTGACAGTTGGTAGTTGAAAATCCATTTGGTCTTTCCTTGTCCAAATGAGCCAACGTCCTCGACAACAAATCGACATTCAGCCTCTGCAATCGCCATGAGAATAGAAAATTATTTTTTGTAATTAAAATACTCAGTTCCACTTCCAGCAGGTTTCATAATCCGAATGTGTTTGCCGTCCACAGCCCACAGACAGGAAAATTACAAATATCCTGGAATTTTTCAGCATTTTCAAGCCAGAGTTCAGTTGTGGGTTGGGGGAGGAATTCTTGAAGCCAAACGTCACATAAAGACCTGCAGGTGTGTCCAATCCCAGAAAGGGTGGACACTCCAATCCAGAACTGGAAATGGAGAGATGATAAGGTCTCTCCGGTAGCCAGGAATCTGCCGAACAGAAAATGGAAATAAAAAAATTAATACATGAGTTTTCTAACAATAATACTATGAACATGGATTTGTTTTTCACAAATACGTGCCTGGTAATGGATCCTCGGACACGTTGCAGCAAGTCATCGAAACTCCGTTCGGACATCCTCATGTAGTCAAAAAAGTTCTGAGGGTTTGCACGCAGCTCGGTGTACAATGAGTGGTAGGTTCCACGGCTCTCTCGGAGTTCAAGGGTGGGGTGTTGCCAGTAGCAACGACGTCTTCTCAGTCTTTGTCTTCTGCTTTCTTCTTGACAAGCAAAAGCAAAGGCAACAGCCAATTTCAATTGTAAATCCAGGTTATCATAGAAGCTCTCCATGTCAAGATCCATCTTGCAGCTGGATACAGCATCCAAAGACGAGGATTTCCTCAGTGCAGTGTGTCTAGATATTGAAATCCCATGAGACACGCCCATTGAGTGTCTGATGTCAAGCAAAAGCTACTGGAAAACATTGGAAATATTGAATGCATGCACATAAACAATCCAAATGCATGCAATATTGCATGCAAATGCATGCACACGCAGCGTTTTTTGCCATCATGCGTAAGATGATGCGGATAAAAAACGCTGTGTACAAATGCGTTTGCATGCATTTTTGCATGCCTTTGCGCATTCAGATGATATGCTGTGGACTCAAACGCTAATGTGAACCTAGCCTTAAGTACTAATTTATATACAGAAGAAACAAATGTATTGCTCACTGTGCATAGGAAATGGAACCTGTCCTTATAATGCCGTGTGCTGTTCCAATACTGCTAACCGCCAGAAAATACATATAATAGAAAAAAGGGTGGCTCAGTATATCATTCTCTGTTCAGCCACGGGCGTCGCCACCCACTCAATTTAATTTCGCTGGTTTCACCAACGCCTCTGGAATCCCACTCTTGTACAGTGTGGCGCTTGGATCCACGCTTGCGCAGTGTCGATTGAGCAGCAGCGCTTGCACAGTGTGTAGCGTTGAGCCAACCTCGCTTGTGCAGTGTCAATCAAGAAGCTGTGCATGACCATGACCGAGCACACCCCTATGACTAAATGAGCAGGTACTATATAAGTATATAAAGTGCTTTTTGAACACCATTACAGTATTTTGAAAAAAGTGTTAGTGATGCACATAGCATCACTGACAATGCACTACTGACAATTTAGATGCTTGAAATGACGTGGCAGGTTCCCTTAAATGTTCCTAGATGACAACCAAACCTTATTACCAAGCTTAAAAAATGGACCCACCGAACGTCTTCTATCAGTCTTCTGTTTTTGGCTACTTTGAGCAGTCCCAATATTCTTTTGAACCTCCCTCCAGACATACCCAAGTCTCTGTACGGCGACCTACACCCCAGCACATTCAGAATTAATTCTAGAAAATTCACCAAAATGGGGATGAAAACCATTACTACAGAAAAACGGTGAGGTTGCAGTAGACTGATTTACTCAACTGTTAAAACCAGTGAATACAAAGGCATGAAAATGGGAGCTAAATAATAAAAAAAGTATAAAAATTGTCACTTTCAAATAAATAACCAATAAAATAAAGCTACCATAGACATAGGACAGTATGAAACTAGTCACGGACAATCGGGAATTGCCAAACAAGATAAAAAAGAGGAAAACCGACCAAAAAGTCCCAAAAAATATTTTTATTGCTTACATGAAGTTAAAATCAGAAATAACAATGGGACAAAGTGTGCAAGCACAATACCAGATCACATAAATAGTATAAAAAATTACAAAGACGCACATCCACATGTGAAGTGTACATAAAAAGCCCAAACTAGTTCACTAGTTTACAGCAATTGCTATTTGGGCTTTTTATATACACTTCACATGTGGATGTGTGTAACCTTACAACCTGGAGAGTGTCTCTGCATTAGGTAATCCTGACAAAATAACAAAATGAGCTAGTTTGCGGAATCAGTCAACTACCACCCAGATATCAGTTTTCCTACTGGAGGCAAATCTATGATGAAATCTACGGACAAATGTGTCCGTGATGTTTCTGGAATTGGATGACCATTCAAGATGGAATCATGAAATTCCTGTAAAACCTGCAACCTTAGGCTACTTTCACACTAGTCCGTCGGTACGGGCCGTCGCAAACCGTCGTCCCGACGTACCAACGGACGGTATGTTAATGTAGCATCAACATATGTAGCACCAAAACACAACGCATCCGACAGATGCGACGTGTGGCAATCCGTCGCAATGCATCGCTAATGTAAGTGTATGGAGAAAAAAAGCATCCTGCGGGCAACTTTGCAGGATGCGTTTTTTCTCCAAAATGACGCATTGCGACGTCCGTCACACAACACTAATGTGAAAGTAGCCTTAGCTACACAGGCACAAGTAATTTGGACCCTGGAGTAGCGAAAGGAGCCAACGGCTGGACTTTATGGATCTCATCTTCCAATCCAGAGGTTATCATAGAAAACATAATACCTTGAGGAATAATGGAGGATGGAGGTTCTGGAGGAGAAACTGAATTGAGACTACGACATAATGTGTCAGCTTTCATATTCTTAGACCCAGCCTGAACATAATTGAAAACTTAAACCTAGAGAAAAACAAGGACCATCTGACCTGTTCAATTCAATGTAAGCTAGACTCTTGTGATCAGTGACCAGTGACACAGGAACTGAATTAACTGCCCCCTCTAAAAATTCCTCCATTCCTCAAAAGCCATTTTAACAGCAAGTAACTCACAATTCCCAGATCATAATTTCTTTCTACAGAAGAACATTTTTTGGAAAAAAAAAAGCACATGTAAGCAGGTTTGTCAGTTTTGGGCTTCGGTGATAAAACTGCCACTACTCCGACCTACAAGGCATTCACCTCCACAATGAGCAGTTCTTGGAGATCTGGTTGAATCAGATTGGTAGCAGACATGAAACACTCTTTTAATTTTTCAAAAGTCCTGATAGCACCTGGCAGCCAAACCTTGAGATTCCCCCCTTACACGTAAGGTCAGTAACAGGTTTAGCAATCTGAGAAACACCCTTGACAAATTTTCTATAATAGTTAGCAAATCCAAGAAAACGCTGCAAAGCCTTAAGATCACGAGGTTAAACCCAATCAATTATGGCCTGCACCTTTCTAAGGTCCATCCTAAACCATTATGCTGACAAGACTAACCCCAAGAATGAAATGTACTGAACGGAAAAACACATTTCTCTAATTTAGTAAAGAGTTCTCCCTCAACCTGTGTAACACAGTACGGACATGTTACTGGTGAGAGCACAATTTTAGTGAGAAAATGAGAATATTATTCAGGTAAATCACAACATATCTTCCAATGAGATTATAGAAAATATCATTCATAAAATATTGAAAAACAGCAGGTGCATTAGATAATCCAAATGACATGACAAAGTTTTCAAATAGACCTTCAGATGTTAAAAACACTGTTTTCCAATCATCAGCCTTTTGGATGCGTATCAAATTATAAGCCCCTTAACCCCTTTCTGTCATTAGACGTACTATTCCGTCCATGTGGGGTGGGCCCTACTTCCCAAGGACGGAATAGTACGTCATACGCGATCGGCCGCGCTCACGGGGGGAGCGCGGCCGATCGCGGCCGGGTGTCAGCTGACTATCGCAGCTGACATCCGGCACTATGTGCCAGGAGCGGTCACGGACCGCCCCCGGCACATTAACCCCCGGCACACCGCGATCAAACATGATCGCGGTGTGCCGGCGGTATAGGGAAGCATCGCGCAAGGAGGGGGCTCCCTGCGGGCTTCCCTGAGACCCCCGGAGCAACGCGATGTGATCGCGTTGCTCCAAGGGTCTCCTACCTCCCTCCTCGCCGCAGGTCCCGGATCCAAGATGGCCGCGGCATCCGGGTCCTGCAGGGAGGGAGGTGGCTTACCGAGTGTCTGCTCAAAGCAGACACTTGGTAAGCCTGCAGCCCTGCACAGCAGATCGTCGATCTGACAGAGTGCTGTGCACACTGCCAGATCAATGATCTGTAATGTCCCCCCCTGGGACAAAGTAAAAAAGTTTAAAAAAAATGTCCACATGTGTAAAAAAAAAATAAAATAAAAATTCCTAAATAAATAAATAAAAAAAAAATATTATTCCCATAAATACATTTCTTTATCTAAATAAAAAAAAATCAAACAATAAAAGTACACATATTTAGTATCGCCACGTCCGTAACGACCCCACCTATAAAACTATATCACTAGTTAACCCCTTCAGTGAACACCGTAAAAAAAAAAAAAAAAAAACGAGGCAAAAAACAACGCTTTATTCTCATACCGCCAAACAAAAAGTGGAATAACACGCGATCAAAAACACGGATATAAATAACCATGGTACCGCTGAAAATATATTTTTTCTATAAAATAGCTTTTATCGTATAAAAGCGCCAAAACAAAAAAAATTATATAAATGAGGTATCGCTGTAATCGTACTGACCCGACGAATAAAACTGCTTTATCAATTTTACCAAACGCGGAACGGTATAAACGCCTCCCCCAAAAGAAATTCATGAATAGCTGGTTTTTGGTCATTCTGCCTCACAAAAATCGGAATAAAAAGCGATCAAAAAAATATCCCGTGCCCGAACATGTTACCAATAAAAACGTCAACTCGTCCCACAAAAAACAAGACCTCACATGACTCTGTGGTCTCAAATATGGAAAAATTATAGCTCTCAAAATGTGGTAACGCAAAAAATATTTTTTGCAATAAAAAGCGTCTTTCATGTGTGATGGCTGCTAATCATAAAAATCCGCTAAATAACCCGCTATAAAAGTAAATCAAACCCCCCTTCATCACCCGCTTAGTTAGGGAAAAATTTAAAAAAATGTAAAAAATGTATTTATTTCCATTTTCCCATTAGGGTTAGGGCTAGGGTTAGGGTTAGGGCTAGAGTTGGGGCTAAAGTTAGGGTTAGGGTTTGGATTACATTTACGGTTGGGATTAGGGTTGGGATTAGGGTTAGGGGTGTGTCTGGGTTAGAGGTGTGGTTAGGGTTACCGTTGGGATTAGGGTTAGGGGTGTGTTTGGATTAGTGTTTCAGTTATAATTGGGGGGTTTCCACTGTTTAGGCACATCAGGGGCTCTCCAAACGTGACATGGCGTCCGATTTCAATTCCAGCCAATTCTGCGTTGAAAAAGTAAAACAGTGCTTCTTCCCTTCCAAGCTCTCCCGTGCGCCCAAACAGGGGTTTACCCCAACATATGGGGTATCAGCGTACTCGGAACACATTGGAGAACAACTTTTGGGGTCCAATTTCTCCTGTTACCCTTGGGAAAATACAAAACTAGGGGCTAAAAAATAATTTTTGTGGAAAAAAAAAAAAAAATTTTATTTGCATGGATCTGCGTTATAAACTGTAGTGAAACACTTGGGGGTTCAAAGCTCTCACAACACATCTAGATGAGTTCCTTAGGGGTTCTACTTTCCAAAATGGTGTCACTTGTGGGGGGTTTCTACTGTTTAGGTACATTAGGGGCTCTGCAAACGCAACATGGCGTCCCATCTCAATTCCTGTCAATTTTGCAGTGAAAAGTCAAACGGCGCTTCTTCCCTTCCGAGCTCTCCCATGCGCCCAAACAGTGGTTTACCCCCACATATGGGGTATCAGCGTACTCAGGACAAATTGTACAACAACTTTTGGGGTCCAATTTCTTCTCTTACCCTTGGGAAAATAAAAAATTGGGGGCAAAAAGATCATTTTTGTGAAAAAATATGATTTTTTATTTTTACGGTTCTGCATTATAAACTTCTGTGAAGCACTTGGTGGGTCAAAGTGCTCACCACACATCTAGATAAGTTCCTTAGGGGGTCTACTTTCCAAAATGGTGTCACTTGTGGGGGGTTTCAATGTTTAGGCACATCAGTGGCTCTCCAAACGCAACATGGCGTCCCATCTCAATTCCTGTCAATTTTGCAGTGAAAAGTCAAACGGCGCTCCTTCCCTTCCGAGCTCTCCCATGCGCCCAAACAGTGGTTTACCCCCACATATGGGGTATCAGCGTACTCAGGACAAATTGTACAACAACTTTTGGGGTCCAATTTCTTCTCTTACCCTTGGGAAAATAAAAAATTGGGGGCGAAAAGATCATTTTTGTGAAAAAATATGATTTTTTATTTTTACGGTTCTGCATTATAAACTTCTGTGAAGCACTTGGTGGGTCAAAGTGCTCACCACACATCTAGATAAGTTCCTTAGGGGGTCTACTTTCCAAAATGGTGTCACTTGTGGGGGGTTTCAATGTTTAGGCACATCAGTGGCTCTCCAAACGCAACATGGCGTCCCATCTCAATTCCAGTCAATTTTGCATTGAAAAGTCAAATGGCGCTCCTTCGCTTCCGAGCTCTGTCATGCGCCCAAACAGTGGTTTACCCCTACATATGGAGTATCGGCGTACTCAGGACAAATTGTATAACATCTTTTGGGGTCCATTTTTTCCTGTTACCCTTGGTAAAATAAAACAAATTGGAGCTGAAGTAAATTTTGTGTGAAAAAAAGTTAAATGTTCATTTTTATTTAAACATTCCAAAAATTCCTGTGAAACACCAGAAGGGTTAATAAACTTTTTGAATGTGGTTTTGGGCACCTTGAGGGGTGCAGTTTTTAGAATGGTGTCACACTTGGGTATTTTCTATCATATAGACCCCTCAAAATGACTTCAAATGAGATGTGGTCCCTAAAAAAAAAATGGTGTTGTAAAAATGAGAAATTGCTGGTCAACTTTTAACCCTTTGGTTCCAAAATGGTGCTGATGTAAAGTAGACATGTGGGAAATGTTACTTATTAAGTATTTTGTGTGACATATCACTGTGATTTAATTGCATAAAAATTCAAATTTGGAAAATTGCGAAATTTTCAAAATTTTCGCCAAATTTCCATTTTTTTCACAAATAAACGCAGGTAATATCAAAGAAATTTTACCACTATCATGAAGTACAATATGTCACGAGAAAACAATGTCAGAATCACCAGGATCCGTTGAAGCGTTCCAGAGTTATAACCTCATAAAGGGACAGTGGTCAGAATTGTAAAAATTGGCCCGGTCCATAACGTGCAAACCACCCTTGGGGGTGAAGGGGTTAAAGATCAAGTTTAGAAATCACCCTGGCCCCCAGAAGCGGATTATACAGGTCGAGGTTGACTGGAAGTGGGTAAGTATTTTTAACTGTGATTTTGTTTAGTTCTCGGAAATAGAGGCAAGGATGGAGACCCCCTTCTTTTTTTTTACAAAGATAAATCTGGCAGCTACAGTGGAGGAGGAAGGATGGATATGACCCTTCCGTAAAGTTTCGTCAACAGTTCTTTCATGGCGGTCTGTTCAGGCACAGACAAATTGTGCCTAAATGGACTAACTGTACATCAGAGGGTACTGATGTCACAGCCCCTGACTGAGGTCTATTGGAAGTCTTCATCAAATTAATTATTTGACCCTGCAACTGACATTGTAATGACTGCAGGCTCTGGCATTTTTTAGCCAGATACTGAGTCATCTGTGTCAAATTTGGCACCTGGTCACAAAGCGTGTGAACAGGCTCCATACAGCCAAAAAAGAAAAACGTACTGACCAGAAGTAATGTGACCCTGAGTCAGTTCTCATGGCCAAGCTGTGAGAAGGAATAGTTAGGAGTCCAAGGTCAAAAGCAGAATGAAGAGACAAAGGCATCATCAAGTAATCTTCCATGATCAAAATACCAGGAGGATAGCGGATCAGAGCAGAAGGGGTTAAATAGGCGGAAAAGTCATAAAAAGGTCCAAGGTCAGGCAATGAAAGATCTACAAACAGAATGCAAGGCACAGAGAGACAAACCACACAGTAGTCTGGCAGGGGTCTGAGAGTAACAGCCCAGATAAATAGTACAACAATCACCTGGGATAATGAACACCTGGAGACATCCAGCGACTCTCAGTCTCCCAGTCCCAGTCTCAGATTGGACGGCAGAACTGTCAGTCAACACACTGAAAGATCAGCATGGTCCTTTACCAGACGGGATAACTGAACTGTACATCAAAGTACTGACAACTTCAGCAAGACCCTATACCAGATTGGATGACTGACCTGTCAGTAACTGCATCCCAGACACACTGAGGGGTGGAACTGTGATAAAACCTTTGTAAAGCTTTTAAGTCTTTAGAATGATCTCAATCCACAAATATACCTGCCAGATGACAAAAAAGGCTTTTAAAAAGTTCTGAAAAATGGGGGGAGCATTTGTCAACCCAAATGGCATAACAAGCTTTTCGTAGTGACTCTCTGGTGTATTAAAAGCAGTCTTCCACTCACTTCTCTCCCTTATATGTGTGAGATTATATGCCCCCTGAGGTCCAGATAAGAAAACCACTTTGCATTGATGATCTGATTAAAAAGGTATGGAATGAGAGGGCGAGTGTATGGATCCTGAACCGGGATCCGATTTAGTTCACGGAAATCTTTCTTTACAAAGAAAAACCCTGGTGCAACGGGAGATGAGGAAGGTCTAATATAACCCTTAACCAGGGTTTCTGAGATATAGTCCTTCATTGCCTTCCTCTCTGTATCTGAGACGTTATACAACCTGCTCTTGAGCAATTTGGCCCCTGCAATTAAATTAATGGTGCAATCATAAGGACGATGAGCAGGAAATTCTTGACACCTCTGTTCCGAGAACACATCCTCAAAATCAGACAGGTATTCTGACAGAGACAGGGTATCAACCCTGACCAAATGAGTGCCCAGGCAGTGTCTTTGACAATACTCACTCCACCTTACTACCTTCTGAGTCTGCCAGTTCACCACGGAATTGCGCAATATAAGCCAAAGTAGTCCTAGAACCACAAGAGAGCAATCCCTCTAGCACCTAACAATCATTTAATTCCAAGTGCATGTCCCCTACGTGCAAATGTTTCTCTATAGTGACCTGAGTAAAATACACCTGGCTCGAGAGTGCAGAATTTATAGCGATTATAGGTATAGGTCTAGACAATTTATGATGATTAAGACCCTGGTCCTGGATGAACTTGGCGTCAATCAGACTAAACCGCGCCCCACTGTCCAAAAAGGCTAAAATAACCACCTTACTTGTATCCTTAATGTATAAAAACCTTAATGTATGTCAGCCAATAAAATTGTGACCTACCCACAGATGAAATATGTACACCCAAGTTGCTACCCCCCCTCAACCCAGGCTGCTCGGTTTTCCAGCAGCTGTTTGCGGTTACAAGTTCCCACAAGGTGACCCTTATTTACCACAGAAAAAACACACTCCCTCTTTTCGCTGAACTGCAGGAGGACTGATAAAACAAGCCGCCCCCCCAACTGCATGGGTTCCTTGGTACAAAGCCCTAGGTTCCATTGACCCCTGACCAACCAAAAATTGAGACATCTCTTTATGTCTCTGATGTAGAAGGCAGTCCATATGGATAAACCCTTACAAAACTGACTACAGAGTTCTGGGTTACTCCACCAAGTATCCATAAGCCACCTATGGAACTTGGAGCAATACTCCTCCACTGGCTGGTCTCCTTGCTGAAGCTGATGTAGTTTAGAGAGCCAGAGAAACATAGTTGGGGTTGTCATAGATAAGACCCAGAGCCTGAAAAAAACGTCTGAAGATGGGAGAGAAAATGCCCAGGCTTGATGGTCTCCCTGTAGAAGAGTGATTGCGATCCCCACTAGTTGCACCGCGGTACCCAAGGAGTGAGTACGCAAGCAAAGATAAAGATTGCAGGCCTCCCTTAAAGCCACAAATTTATCCAGACCCTATGGAAGATTTCCGGCAGAGCAATCTTGGGCTCCACCAGGAGGTGGGCGTGAGCTGCGGGTCCGAAGACTGGAGTTTATTGGCACTGAAAAGCAACTGAGCACAAGTCCTCTATCTTCAGTCTGAGTTCTTGTAACTGCCCTGCCACAGCAGCCACAGGATCCAAAATGGATCCAAAAAGGTACAGCCAGTGATAATATCATGTTATGAATAGACACTGTGGACACATACCTGATTCCTGAAACTAGGAGGCGCCCTAGTCTATCCCTGTCCCCCAGAGGAGATGCCGGGGTCATGTACCTTGCTCTGCTCCTATCTTAAAACTTATCTGTTCCTTCCCTCACACAGGGAGGCATGAGGCTGAAGTGTATAGGAGTACACTAAAGGTACCTTCACACTAAATGACTTTGCAACGAGAACGAGAACGATCCATGACGTTGCAGTGTCCTGGATAGCGATATCGTTGTGTTTGACACGCAGCAGCGATCAGGATCCTGCTGTGATATCGCTGGTCGTTGCTGAAAGTCCAGAACTTTATTTGGTCGTCAGATCGGCGTGTATCGTCGTGTTTGACAGCAAAAGCAACGATGCCAGCAATGTTTTACAATGGTAACCAGGGTAAATATCGGGTTACTAAGCGCAGGGCCGCGCTTAGTAACCCGATATTTACCCTGGTTACCATTGTAAAAGTAAAAAAAAAACACTACATACTCACCCTCTGATGTCTGTCACGTCCCCCGGCGTCCGCGCTGCTGCTCAGAGCTTCCTTCACTGAATGTGTCAGTGCCAGCCGTAAAGCAAAGCACAGCGGTGACGTCACCGCTGTGCTTTAGGGCCGGCGCTTACACAGTGCAGGGAGGCTGAAGGCAGGGGACGAGACAGACACGGCAATGTAAGTATGTAGTGTTTGGTTTTTTTTACATTTACACTGGTAACCAGGGTAAACATCGGGTTACTAAGCGCGGCCCTGCGCTTAGTAACCCGATGTTTACCCTGGTTCCCCGGGGACTTCGGGATCATTGGTCGCTGGAGAGCTGTCTGTGTGACAGCTCTCCAGCGACCAAACAGCGACGCTGCAGCGATCGGCATCGTTGTCGATATCGCTGCAGCGTCGCTTAATGTGAAGGTACCTTAACCAGAGAGACAAGGAAAGACAGACATGGATGAAAGAAAACTACAATCGTACAAATATATTCACAAAACAACAGAGTGGAATACAGAGGAGGGATAGATAGGAGAAACCAAATCGGAGAGGATGAGGATAAACATGCAAATCAACTCCATGGACAAGTCTCCTAAACAACTCTCCAACAGCCTACACTGATTTTCTCATCCAACACCTAACCAGGGAATAAGAACTATCACCAGATATTCCCAAGTGCCAGTGGTGAGCATATATACCAGGAGAGTTGCCAACACAGAACAGCTGAGGCAATTCAGGATGGAGAGCTCCAGGAGAGCAACTGAACTGATTAATCCTTGCAATGAAAGAGCAAGGAAAACCTGTACTTTTTAATAAGATGGTGAAGCAATTCTAATCAGTGCAGGATTTCATATTAGCAGATGCTGCGATCTTCTGGCCACTCTCTGTCACTGTATACCCATGACAATCGACTAACAATTTGTTTAACCAAATTACCTCTTGATTTCAGTGGGCATGCAGGCACATACTTTGCTTCTGTAGATAACAAGGCTACAGACACCTGTTTTCTGCCAGACCAAGAAATTGATCTTACTCCAAATAGCTGCTTGTCGATTTACAATCACTTAAGTTACCAGCCCAGTCTGTATCCACATAAGTTCGGTGAGTTTCCAAGTGTGAAGTTGATGAAGTGACTTCATTTCCTCATTAGCAGCATTAATCCACTTCAATTTTCCATGGACAGGTTGTTATTGCATCTTATCCCCTGACTCAGGAAGTGTTTTGACAAACGATAGACACTTATACCCTTGTTTTATTTTGACGATCTACTGACTTCAGGTTCACCTGATTTTTCTGTTGCTTCTTCAGTGGTTAAAGAACCTAACCAAACTTCTACATCCTTTTCCTTGTTATTTTGAAATTGTAACTGAGATTGTTGTTGCTTCAGCTGGGCTACTGGTATGATGTCATGAAACTTGAGCAACATGAAGCTCTTTAATCATTAAATCTCTTCATATTTGGACCTTGTTTGTTTGTGTGTGCAGGATTATATATTCTTTCTGGATTTCACTGTAGGCCACCAGGATACCCTCTTTTCCGACTTTCCCACTTGGTACATTTTTGTTTGGGAATATGTACAACTATTTTACTTCAGAACAGAGGCGTAGCTAGGGTTTTGGTTCGGGGGGGGGGGGGGGGAAGCTTCTGAGTGGGCCCCTAACCAGGTAACCTTGATTACAACTGGGTGACGCACCCTAATAGTGGAGGAGAACTTCATCAGAAGACCGTGCTATTACTGAAGATAATCTATATATAAAGACCAACATGGATATTATCGTCATATGGTCAGTGGTAGATACCAGTTCTACAGAACATATAAGAGATCACAGCACAGTTACAGATAATGACTTACCGCTGACGTTCTTTCTGATGGAATCGTTCATTTTTCCGGTCTTTTCCATCTGGCCCAGACCGACACAACTTCTTCCAGCCAGGACTCGTCTGCAGAGAATACAATAAAGACATATTTCACTTCTCATATTCCACCCCCATCACCATCTATTCCCAACCTGCACAAACTCCTCATCCTGCTGATACCCCAATACTGAGGCACTGTTGCCGTATGTGGGTCCCTATTACTACACCTGCTATGTGGTTCTCTGTGCCTTTTAAATTCTAAAGCAACCCTCTATAATATAGTAATGCCGGGTGCAAGTGCCCTAGAAAACAGTGCCAATATTTTGCCCCCTAGAAAATTATAATGTCCTGTGTGTGCCCCTTTGATAGTAACAGTAGCCTGAGTTCCCCCATAACAATAAGTGCCCACTTTACATTTAATAATTTCCCAAGTCTCCCCCCTGTACAGGTCCCCTATACACAGTATTATGCTCTCTTATACAAGGCAGCACCCCCATAGGCAGACCCTGTAGTATAAGGCAGCACCCCTATAGGAAGACCCTACAATATAAGGCAGCACCCCCATAGGCAGATTCTGTAGTATAAGACAGCCCCCCATAGGCAGACCCTGTAATATAAGGCAGCACCCCTATAGGCAAACCCTGTAGTATAAGGCAGCACCCCTTTAGGCAGACCCTGAAATATAAGGCAGCACCCCCATAGGCAGATCCTGTAGTATAAGACAGTACCCCTTTAGGCAGACCCTGCAATATAAGGCAGTACCCCTATAGGCAGACCCCGTAATATAAGGCAGCACCCCTATAGGCAGACCCTGTAGTATAAGGCTGCACCCCCATAGGCAGATCCTGTAGAAGAAGGCAGCACCTGTAGTATAAGGCAGCACCTGTAAAAAGTAAATAAGTAAATAAATAGTCACCTTTCTTCCTCTGCAGCTCTGAGCGCTCGCTCATCTCCTGACATTTCCGGCTAGTGACGTAATCGCGCCCCCTGTCAGTGTCTGCGTCGGTGATGTCAGACGTCGAGAGGGGGTTGATGGGAGAAGGAGAGATCGATTCTCCTTGCGCTGTGCGCCAATACAGTTACAGTAGCGTAGCTCCAGGTGGGCCCCCTCAGAGCGCGGGGCCCTGGGCAACCGCCCCCTCTACCCCCCGGTAGCTACGCTACTGCTTCAAAATATTCTTTTGTGTTGTAGTTCGGGCTTCTTGCAGTTCTATTGTTCAAATAGACTTTTATGAGTAGATTTACCTGGTTGTCACGATTGCTTCACCCAAAAATGTTGCCGTTGGTAAATTTGCTTACAATAGCACACTTCCTCCACTTTCACAAAGTGTCAGGTTCCTTCTTTCCGCTGCAACATTTTGCTCAGGGTTGTATGGTACAGTGGTCTGAGACATGATTAAATTTTTCCTTAAAACGCTTTGTGTCTCATTACTTGTATATTCAGTTCTATTTTCAGAAGTTTTTGGCATTCCCCCAAATTTGTTATATACTTCAGCAAGATATATTTCAAGTTTCTCTGGAACTTTATAGTTGCTGTGAAGCAGATAGACAGCTGTATATCTTTAATAATCACTGATACATGTGAGAAAATTTCTCTTCTCTCCAGGAGTTTGAGTACTCATTGGACCACAAATGTCTGTGTGTGTACTAAGTCCAGAAGCTGTTCTAATGTTGTAGTACTAATCTTAGGAAATTATTTTCTTGACATTTTCCCTTTAAGACAACTAGTACATTGTACTGTCTGATTACAGAGATCAACTGTAATATCATCAGCAAGTTGTTTTTATGCTAACTTTCTTAATGCTTCTTGGTCTCTATATGCAAGACGCCTGTGCCATACATGGATACAATTTTTGCACTATTCATGTCTAGCAGTGTATACGTTTTCCTTGCATTTTAGCTGGTTCTTTTGCGATGATACAGCTGTCATCTTTAAATATAACTTTATTTCATTGACTTGTGAGTTTCTTCACATTTGGCTTTTATCCTAAGTCATGTGACAAGACTCATTAAAGGGTCGACATTGACTGTTAGGATTGCTACTTCCAATAGGTGACACTAGAGTTCTAGTCCTCTTCCTCTCTCAAGAGACAATTTGCATATATCCCAAAGGAGCATTGCGGCTTTAAGTCTCCTCAACTCGACATGCTTAACATGTCACTCTCCGGAAGGAGAAACGATACTTCTTGAATCCTTCACAGATAACAGAATGCTTCCAAGACTAGAGACATAGAGTACGTCCTTTACTGGGATCTTTCTGTTTTGGGTTGGGGAGACTTGACAATTAATGTAACCTTCTCCTATTTCCTCTGAATTCCTATAATGACAGTTAGCCGAAATCACTTTATCTTACTTTGGTAACGTTAGAGAAGAAGCTTCTGTGATTAGTCATATGACTAATTACCCCAGAGTCTGTACACCCTGCATGCTTTGATGTACTTGCTTTAACAGTAAATGCAGGTTCAGTTCTTGCAGTGTCATATTCTTCAGTAATTGCAATTTTATCCCTTTGATTATTAATTTGCATTTTCAGCTGATTCATTCTAGCTTTCCAGAATATGCAGTCAGCTTTTAGGTGCCCTGATTTCTTGCAGACAAAACACTCACGTGTTTCCTTCAGATTACTTTTATTTTTGGGTAGATCTTGGGTTTTTAAAGGGGATTCTGCTTTGGATACCACACAGCTGCTTGCACTTTCTGTCTTTCGCTTATACTTATCTACAAGCTTTTCTCTGACATACTTCAATGGATGCGCATCTAGTGCAGTTACAAGTGTGTCATAGCTTTCTGGCAGACAGCAGCAACTTGAAAATCCTTTTAATCTTTCTCAATGCACCGTAGGCGCTCCATAATTTGTGGAGTATCTTGTATGTAATCCGGCATATTTTGGCCCTTATTTAGCTTAGACTGATATAGTTTTCTCATTAAATACAGCTTATTGCTTATCCTTTCATGCACTTTCTGCAGCTATTCCCACATTTATTTTGCAGTTTCATATTTAAATACAGTGGCATGTAAAAGTTTGGGCACCCCTGATCAAAATTACTGTTATTGTGAACAGTTACGCAAGTTGAAGATTAAATGTTCTCTAAAAGGGCTAAAGTTAAAGATTACACATTTACCTAGTATTTTAGGACAAAAAGTATAAATATCATAATTTTTGTCATTTTTAAAATTACTAAAAGGAAAATGGGCCATTGCAAAAGTTTGGACACCCTTGGAGATTTGTGTGCTCAGATAACTTTGACCAAGGTTTCAGACCTTAATTAGCCTGTTAGGATATGTGCACACGTCGATGGAACCGCTGTGGATTTTTCTGCACCTGTTTTTGCAAATCCGCAGGTAAACCACACTGCGGATTACCTGCGGAATTACCACAGATTTACCGAGTTTTCTTTGCAGTTTTTGTGTGGATTCCACCTGTGGTTTTACACCTGCGTATTCCTATTATGGAGCAGGTGTAAACTGCAGCGGAATCCGCACAAAGAATTGACATGCTGCGGAATTAACAACGCAGCGTTTCCGCACATTTTTTTCTGCAGCATGGGCACTGCGGATTTTGTTTTCCATAGGTTTACATTGTACTGTAAACGCATGGAAAGCTGCTGCGAATCCGCAGCGGCCAATCTGCTGTGGATCCGCAGCAAAATCCGCAGCGTGTGCACATAGCCTCAGGGTTATAGCTTGTTCACTATCAGGGCCGGACTGGGACTAAAATTCAGCCCTGGCATTTGAAGTTACACAGGCCCACTTGTCACATGGTGACTGTATAATATCTTTGTACACTTGTAGGCAGGGCCGGTTTTAGGCAAAGTGGGGCCCTAGGTAAAGTTTAAAATGGGGCCCCAAATGCTAACATATTGCACATCACACAAAAGCATTTCGGTTGTATTTACGTGCGCTGAGTTCAGGCCGCTAAATGAGTTTGATCGACAATATGGAAGTTGTTCAACGCTTGTTTCCCGGCCTCTTTCCACCAACTGAGGAATAATGATGGGACAGAACGATCACTAATAGATCACTAACAGATCACCATACAGTATCATGTTATCAGCAGCACATCTACAGTTTACGCTGGCAATGTGCTGCTGAGAACAATGATTTTTGTTCCAGCAAGAACAATCTGAATATGCAGCATTTTACTTGTTTAGTAAAATACACCCCATAGTCCTCCATATATTATAATGTGCCCCACAGTCCTCCATATAGTATAATACACTCCCTATAGTCCTCCATATTAAAATACACTGCTCAGTCCTCCACATAGTATAATACACTCCTCACAGTGCTCCATATAGTATAATGCACCGCCATAGTCATCCATGTACTACAATTCACTTCCCATAGTATAATGCACCCCATAGTTCTTCATATAGTATAACGTATTCCCCATAGTCCTCGATACAGTATAATGCAGCCCACATATAGTATAATGCAGCCACCCCACAGAGTATAATGTAACCCCCCATAGAATATAATACAGCCCACCTCCCCATAATATATAATGTAGCCCCCCATAGAATATAATGCAGCCCCCCATAGTATATAACACAGCCTCCCCCATAGTATATAACACAGCCTCCCCCATAATAGTATATAACACAGCCACATAGTACATAACATGGCCTCCCCCATAGAATATAATATACTCCCCATAGTATATAGCAAAGCCCGCATAGTATATAGCACAAACCGTATAGTATATAGCACAGCCTGCATAATATAGCACAGCGCGTGTAGTAGATAACACAGCCCACGCAGTATTATACAGCACAGACCAAACAGTAGTGTACAGCACAGCCCAGAGTACTATATACAGCACAGCCCACAGAGTACTATATACAGCACAGCCCACAGAGCACTATATACAGCACATCCCACAGAGCACTATATACAGCACAGCCCACTATATACAGCACAGCCCACAGAGCACTATATACAGCACAGCCCACAGAGCACTATATACAGCACAGCCCAGAGTAATATATACAGCACAGCCCACACAGTAGTATACAGCACAGACCAAACAGTAGTATTCAGCACAGCCCAGAGTACTATATACAGCACAGCCCACAGAGCACTATATACAGCACAGCCCACAGAGCACTATATACAGCACAGCCCACAGAGCACTATATACAGCACAGCCCACAGAGCACTATATACAGCACAGCCCACAGAGCACTATATACAGCACAGCCCACAGAGCACTATATACAGCACAGCCCACAGAGTAATATATACAGCACAGCCCACAGAGCACTATATACAGCACAGCCCACAGAGTAATATATACAGCACAGCCCACAGGGCAATATATATGAAGCGCCCCCACACCGCCGCAGGGCCGAGGGGTACCCGGAGCCGGGCCTCTGGGATCTCAGTCCTGGGGTTGTCACGGTGGCTAGACCCGGTCCGTGGCCCTGTCTGTCAGTGGGGGACGTCCGTTGCAAATAGGTGCTGTTAACGGTGGTATAGCGGTGCAGTTGTGGGGTGCAGGTCGCGGTAAATAACGAGGACACCAGGTTGCAGTCTCTTTATCTCTTTACTGGAGATCTCTCGGTCCTCAGTCCAGAATCCGGTCCACCAGGCTGCGCAAGTCCGGCCGGTCCAATGGCACTTCCAGAGTTCTCCTCACAGGTGGAAATCAGTGCCTTCCTTCTTAGCGCTTTGTGTTGTAGTCCTTCCCTGCTGTGCTTACGGAAAGTACCCCACAACTGTTGTGTCTGTTTCTTAAGTTCCCTCACAACTCGATTAACTGATCTTCTGCTAATCTTCCGTCCCTTCCTGATGTTACAGTAAGAACGGCACCCGTTTGTCAGGTAGGCCTGGAGTTCTTCCGGGACCCTAGAGACGCCCCTCTCCCGCAATTGCCCCCCAAGACTTCATAGGTGATATGTGGTAGACAGCCCGCCTGAGACTGACTGTCCTGCCGCTGTTTGGAGTATGGCTTAAAGCTGTATATTATTCCACTCCCTCGGCGTTCCGGCCACCGGTAATGCGCCTCAGCAAGGTGCTGCCTCTTTCAACAAAACCCCTGCTGGTATTCTCCTTCTGCTTGATTTCGTTTCTCACTCAGCACAATCTATCTCGCTTCTAATCCTTTCTTAGGGCACCGCCGCTATTCTGAGCAGGCACGGTCCCGTTATGTTCTTTCAATGCCAAGCCTCTGCCAGGATCCCACCCCTGGCAGAGACCCTACTGTCTCTTCCTCCACAACACCCTCTCTCACTAGGTGTTGCTTCGTTCGATCCAGTCAGCTTTCTCTACTAACTTCCTGCCTGACCCCCAGTTTACCCACTATGGTGGGGAGTGGCCTAATGAATAGCACCCTTAGCTCCCCCCGGAGGCCCAGCTGTGAAACATATTGGTGTCTGTGATACCTGATTGGAGGAACTCCTTAAAGGGAACCTGTCACCACGTTTTTGGAAGATGGGATAAAAATAGCGTTAAATAGGGGCAGAGGTGGGCGTTACATTAGTGTGTGTGTTATGCGTTTATTACCCACCTAAGTTGCCGAAATAACTTTGCAAAGTCTCCGTTTTCGCCTGTCAATCAGGCTGGTCAGGTCGCATGGGCGTTGTCTTCCCCCAGATTTGGCGTAGTTTTCCGTTGGTGGCGTAGTGGTGTGCGCATGCCCAAAGGTCCGGAATCCTCTTCCAGGGGATTTAAAATAGCGCGGTGTTCGTTATTGCATTGGTGATCGGTGGGCGCGGCCATCTTCCTTTGGCCGCGCGTGCGCAGAAGCGGCGCTCTGCTGGCCGCGGCTTCAGGAAAATGGCCGCCGCGATATCCATCTGCGCACGCGCGGCATCCCGCGGCCATTTTCCTGAAGCCGCGGCCAGCAGAGCGCCGCTTCTGCGCACGCGCGGCCAAAGGAAGATGGCCGCGCCCACCGATCACCAATGCAATAACGAACACCGCGCTATTTTAAATCCCCTGGAAGAGGATTCCGGACTTTGGGCATGCGCACACCACTACGCCACCAACGGAAAACTACGCCAAATCTGGGTGAAGACACCACGCCCATGTGACCTGACCAGCCTGATTGACAGGCGAAAACGGAGACTTTGCAAAGTTATTTCGGCAACTTAGGTGGGTAATAAACGCATAACACACACACTAATGTAACGCCCACCTCTGCCCCTATTTAACGCTATTTTTATCCCATCTTCCAAAAACGTGGTGACAGGTTCCCTTTCAGTGCCATCGAACGCACCGTGGCTCCCCTTAGTGGCGGAGCCACAGTACTGCAACGACCAGGACTCTGGGGCGCTGCATATACAGCACAGCCCACAGAGTACTATATATACAGCACAGCCCACGGAGTACTATATACAGCACAGCCCACAGAGTACTATATACAGCACAGCCCACAGAGCACTATATACAGCACAGCCCACAGAGCATATACAGCACAGCCCACAGAGCAATATATACAGCACAGCCCACAGAGTAATATATACAGCACAGCCCACAGAGTAATATATACAGCACAGCCCACAGAGTACTATATACAGCACAGCCCACAGAGTACTATATACAGCACAGCCCACAGAGTACTATATATAGCACAGCCCAGAGTACTATATACAGCACAGCCCAGAGTACTATATACAGCACAGCCCACAGACTACTATATATAGCACAGCCCACAGAGCACTATATACAGCACAGCCCACAGAGTAATATATACAGCACAGCCAACAGAGTACTATATACAGCACAGCCCAGAGTACTATAAACAGCACAGCCCAGAGCAATATATACAGCACAGCCCACAGAGCAATATATACAGAACAGCCCACAGAGTACTATATACAGCACAGCCCACAGAGTACTATATACAGCACAGCCCACAGAGTACTATATACAGCACAGCCCACAGAGTACTATATACAGCACAGCCCACAGAGTACTATATACAGCACAGCCCACAGAGTACTATACACAGCACAGCCCACAGAGTACTATATACAGCACAGCCCACAGAGTACTATATATAGCACAGCCCACAGAGCAATATATACAGCACAGCCCACAGAGTACTATATACAGCACAGCCCAGAGTACTATATACAGCACAGCCCACAGAGTACTATATATAGCACAGCCCACAGAGCAATATATACAGCACAGCCCACAGAGTAATATATACAGCACAGCCCAGAGTACTATATACAGCACAGCCCACAGAGCAATATATACAGCACAGCCCAGAGCACTATATACAGCACAGCCCACAGAGTACTATATACAGCACAGCCCACAGAGTACTATATACAGCACAGCCCACAGAGCACTATATACAGCACAGCCCACAGAGTACTATATACAGCACAGCCCAGAGTACTATATACAGCACAGCCCACAGAGCACTATATACAGCACAGCCCACAGAACACTATATACAGCACAGCCCACAGAGTACTATATACAGCACAGCCCACAGAGCAATATATACAGCACAGCCCACAGAGTACTATATACAGCACAGCCCACAGAGTAATATATACAGCACAGCCCACAGAGCAATATATACAGCACAGCCCACAGAGCAATATATACAGCACAGCCCACAGAGCAATATATACAGCACAGCCCACAGAGTACTATATACAGCACAGCCCAGAGAGTACTATATACAGCACAGCCCACAGAGTACTATATACAGCACAGCCCACAGAGCAATGTATACAGCACAGCCCACAGAGTACTATATATAGCACAGCCCACAGAGCAATATATACAGCACAGCCCACAGAGTAATATATACAGCACAGCCCAGAGTACTGTATACAGCACAGCCCACATAGTAATATATACAGCACAGCCCACAGAGTAATATATACAGCACAGCCCAGAGTACTGTATACAGCACAGCCCACAGAGCACTATATACAGCACAGCCCACAGAGCACTATATACAGCACAGCCCAGAGTAATATATACAGCACGGCCCAGAGTACTATATACAGCACAGCCCAGAGCAATATATACAGCACAGCCCACAGAGCAATATATACAGCACAGCCCACAGAGTACTATATATACAGCACAGCCCACAGAGTACTATATATACAGCACAGCCCACAGAGTACTATATACAGCACAGCCCACAGAGTACTATATATAGCACAGCCCACAGAGCAATATATACAGCACAGCCCAGAGTAATATATACAGCACAGCCCAGAGTACTATATACAGCACAGCCCACAGAGCAATATATACAGCACAGCCCAGAGTACTATATACAGCACAGCCCACAGAGCACTATATACAGCACAGTCCACAGAGTACTATATACAGCACAGCCCAGAGTACTATATACAGCACAGCCCACAGAGTAATATATATAGCACAGGCCACAGAGTAATATATACAGCACAGCCCACAGAGCACTATATACAGCACAGCCCACAGAGTAATATATACAGCACATCCCAGAGTACTATATACAGCACAGCCCACAGAGTAATATATACAGCACAGCCCACAGAGCACTATATACAGCACAGCCCACAGAGTAATATATACAGCACAGCCCACAGAGCACTATATACAGCACAGCCCACAGAGTAATATATATAGCACAGCCCACAGAGTACTATATATAGCACAGCCCACACAGCAGTATACAGCACAGATCACAGCCCGCATCTCTTCTCTTCCTCCACCCCCTCGAGAATGGCCCCACACAGTCCAGTAAAAAAAACAAAAAAAACTCTCCTCACCTCTCCTCGTGCCCCGCGTTGCTTCCTGGTTCCTGCTCGTGTCTCAGCAGCTGCAGTCTGCCCGGGACAAAGCAGGTGCGCGATGATATGATGTCATCGCGCACCCGCAGTGGCAGAGGCAGAGCGGGGAATGATGGGAGAGGGAGCGACAGCGGACGCTCTCTCCTCCATCATTGCGTTCAACTGTACCGGCGGCGTCTATACGCGATGGCAGGGGCGGGGGGAGGCGGATCGAGCGGCCCACTACTGGCACCGGCCCTTCTGGCATTTGCCAGAAGTGCCCGATGGCCAGTCCGGCCCTGTTCACTATCATCTTTAGAAAAAAGGGGTGGCACTAGATACTATCCATGCGGGGTGCCCAAACATTTGCATTGGCCTATTTTCATTTTTGTAACTTTTAAAATGCTAAAAATTACTATATATATACAGTATATACACTCACCGGCCACTTTATTAGGTACACCATGCTAGTAACGGGTTGGACCCCCTTTTGCCTTCAGAACTGCCTCAATTCTTCGTGGCATAGATTCAACAAGGTGCTGGAAGCATTCCTCAGAGATTTTGGTCCATATTGACATGATGGCATCACACAGTTGCCGCAGATTTGTCGGCTGCACATCCCAAAGATGCTCCATACAAGGCAGGATGGATCCATGCTTTCATGTTGTTTACGCCAAATTCTGACCCTACCATCCGAATGTCGCAGCAGAAATCGAGACTCATCAGACCAAGCAACGTTTTTCCAATCTTCTACTGTCCAATTTCGATGAGCTTGTACAAATTGTAGCCTCAGTTTCCTGTTCTTAGCTGAAAGGAGTGGTACCCGGTGTGGTCTTCTGCTGCTGTAGCCCATCTGCCTCAAAGTTCGATGCACTGTGCGTTCAGAGATGCTCTTAGGCCTACCTTGGTTGTAACGGGTGGCGATTTGAGTCACTGTTGCCTTTCTATCAGCTCGAACCAGTCTGCCCATTCTCCTCTGACCTCTGGCATCAACAAGGCATTTCCGCCCACAGAACTGCCGCTCACTGGATTTTTTTTCTTTTTCGGACCATTCTCAGTAAACCCTAGAGATGGTTGTGCGTGAAAATCCCAGTAGATCAGCAGTTTCTGAAATACTCAGACCAGCCCTTCTGGCACCAACAACCATGCCACGTTCAAAGGCACTCAAATCACCTTTCTTCCCCATACTGATGCTCGGTTTGAACTGCAGGAGATTGTCTTGACCATGTCTACATGCCTAAATGCACTGAGTTGCCGCCATGTGATTGGCTGATTAGAAATTAAGTGTTAACAAGAAGTTGGACAGGTGTACCTAATAAAGTGGCCGGTGAGTGTATATATACTTATATAAATATTTTTGTTTGTTTGTTTGTTTGTTTTTTTTGTGCCTAAAATACAAAGGAAATATGTCATCTTGAACTTTAGGCTTTTTATATATCATTTCATTTTCAACTTGCTTAACAGCTCACAATAACAGTGATTTTGATCAGGGGTGCCCAAACTTTTACATGCCACTGTACATGCAAAATCTGATCATCATCTATACTGAGGGTGGTAGTGATTTGTGCTTTTTGATCCTTCTCTACCCAGTCTTCTGATGGTGGTCAGGTCTAGCCAGCTGTGTGTATTTCCACATGCCTTCCCTTATTAGCAGCATCACATTGAATTTCCACGATTGGTAGTTCTGGTTAGATTTGGCACTGTGAACTTCACAGAGTTGCTTCTGGGGGCCATATTTGCTTCTACTTGTTAGTACGCTGTTGTTCTCTTTCCTATGGGCTGTTCTCTGGGTCTTTGGGTTTCTGGGCTCATAACTGTAGGCAGGGGATTAATCCTTGTGCTGTGCAGCTTTTCAAAAGTGTGCATATATATATATATATATATATATATATTTTATTTTTTTTCAGGAAAAAAGATAACACAGCTTACAACTGGTATTTCTGATAGCTTAGGAAGGATCTTAGCATATTGTCTGTCAGCTTGCAAAGTGAAAATAAAATGCGCTCCAGCTACTCACACAGTGAGCAGGAACTTCTTGTTTGTTTGATTCTTTTACATTCCTTTACTGGCAATATAACACTTGCTGGAGACAGAAACTCATGCACTATAAAACAGCAGTAAATAATAGTTGTTGCAATATATACAATATTAAGCATTATTCAAACATCCCCACTCAACAAAAGTGGTTCAGAATTCTTCAAATTTATTTCTTGGAAATAGCTTTGTCATAACATCAGCTATCATCTTATGCCGCTTTCTATTAATCGCGCAAGTGATGATGTTTAACGTCAATGTGACGTTGACAAATTGTAAGGTTTTAATAGTAGAGGTTAGGTCTGTCCCGAATAGGGTTACCATGAAGTGGTGGGATGGCTCATATATTTTTTTAAATAAAACTTTTATTAACTAAGCACCTTATGTTATTTTCATGCGTTATTGCTGTTTATTTACTGCAGTGCATTTGCTTATTATGTTTTTATCTTGTGTTTTGTCAATATTACACTATTGCTGGAAACAGATGTGAGGGAGGGCCAGGGCCATAGTCGTGGCTGAGAGTATGTACTTTAATGCGCCCTGGTCTCACGTCACATGAATATAATAACCCTTCTGTGGCACACCTTTCCCCTCACCTTCTGCACCATCAGGGTCCCATCGGACTGGCTGAAGTTCTGCAGCTGGCGTTGTTGCATATAAAGAGATGGAGTCCATTTCAAACTTATAACATAAAACTTTACTTTCTTTGGTTTGCAGCACATCCTTTTCAGATACAGCATCAGCATAGAGTTTCTTACAATCCACATTCTCTACTTTCCTTGTACTTCCTTCTACGGTCCTCAGTACGTGCCCGGGTCGTACCGCCTCTTGCGGTATCGCAGTGTCCTCCCTGTTCAGACTCATTGTAAGCTTGCGAGCAGGGCCCTCATTCCTACTGGTATCTGTTTTGAACTGTGATTTCTGTTATGCTGTAATGTCTATTGTCTGTATAAGTCCCCTCTATAAGTTGTAAAGCGCTGCGGAATATGTTGGCGCTATATAAATAAAATTATTATTATTATTATTATTATTGTGCTTGGGATCCATCGTCTGTTTCGCACCGGATCTGAGGGCATCAGCCCATGCAATGATTCGCCACATGATGAGCGAGCTGCATCTCTGTACTGTATAGGATCTCTCCTCTCGTTTCTGCTCCACACTGCTGTCACATGCTATACTACTGGCCCTCCTGGGCCCTGCATGGCTGGGCTACTCACTTAAAATGTTACAGAGGTACTGGGTAGCTTGGGCTCTAAGGCCCACCCAAGCTGTTCAGGCACCCTACCCCTTCTAACTCTAACCAGGAAACTGTTCCTGCCTTACCCCAGTTAACTCCTCCTATAATTAACTATTTAGCATGTACCCATCTTGTGGCCCAACTAAGGTACTACACTGTCCTTATACACCTAGAGGGAAACTATGCACAGTAAAGTGTAAGTAAGCAAGGACAGGGTCTTCACCCCTCTGTATCAGTCTGTCTGTCGTAAATTTGTTTACTGTAAATGATATATATATCTTTGTATGTAACCCCTTCTCATGTACAGCACCATGTAATTAATGGTGCTATATAAATAAATAATAATAATAATAATAATAATATAAAACAGCATACTGTTTGAAAACCCCATATGCATAGCAGAATGAGATTACATTTACATAGTGCAGTAACCAGGACTTACTTAAAGGGGTAGGGGCGTATACCAGTCTTTGTGACCTATTACACAGAAAGTCATGCACAATTAAACAGTAGTAAATAGTAGTTGTTGCAATATATACAATAATAAGCATTATTCCAACAGATCTCCATTTTCATGTAATTTTCATGTGCTGAGGTGTGAGACATGAGTACCTCATCCATGTCTGGCACCCCGTGCCACGTTACAGTATATTGTAAGGATAGGTAATACATATATACTCCTGGATAGGGTTGAGCGACTTTTACTTTTTTAGGATCGAGTCGGGTTTCGCGAAACCCGACTTTGTCAAAAGTCGGGTCGGGTGAAATCGGCCGATCATTGCGAAAAGTCAGGGGCCGACTGAAACACGAAACCCAATGTAAGACAATGGGGAATAAAAGTCGGCAGTGAGTGGAGAACAGGCAAACACCTACAGAGCCCATTTTAATGTCAAAAACATCAATTATTGTTACTTAAGCTTGTCAATCTTAATTAACCTTATAATTTTAGTTAGGTATTGAAAATTGGGGGTCATTTGGTTAAAGTTGTGGGGGGGGGGAGGGCTGGCTCAATTTTTTCTTGGGCCCAGAAAATGTGGAATACGTCACGGCGGTGGAGCAGGGAGAGGTAAGTATTTCAACTTTGCAAGTGCTGTGATCCTGAGCAAGCAGGGGGGGCACACTCATTCGCATTGCCACTGGCACAGGGCCCCTCAAAGTATGGCATTGACAGTGACGTCGCCAACGAGTATGCCCCCCCAAATGATGAAGGAACCTGCACTTTCATATGCACCTTCCTCTTTGTCCCCGTGTAAGGTGGTATAGTATGCGGGAAGGGGGACCTGACTTTCAGCAGGGTCAGATTCTGGCTGTGTAGAGTGCAAGGGGAATGTAGTGGTCTGGGTCAATGTACCAGCAGACCCATCAAGCAGTGGCTGGGTAATAGGCAGGATGAGGAGGAAACACAGATATAGGCCCAAAATAAAAAAGGAGGCTAAAAGCAGAAAAAAATTGGTAACAGGAGTAAACAGGCAGCATTGCTTTGTTCAGTGGAGGACAACAACAAGCAGCAGCAGACATCGTTAGTAGGGCCCAACCAAACTAGTAGGCCAAATACAGTTTCAAATTCGCAATACAGGCCGAAAGCCTGTAGATTGAAACTCAGCTTTGTTTCTTTGAGGAAACCAAGAGGCAGCAGCAGACGTCACTAAGCCCAAACCAAGAACCAGGCCAAATGCAGTTTCATATTGTTTATAGAGGCCGAAAGCCTGTAGATTCAAACTCAGCTTTGTTTCTTTGAGGAAACCAAGAGGCAGCAGCAGACGTCACTAGGCCCAAACGAAGAACCAGGCCAAATGCAGTTTCATATTGTTGATAGAGGCCGAAAGCCTGTAGTTTCAAACTCAGCTTTGTTTAGTAGAGGTAGAGTGGGTGCACCCACCTGTCCAGGCAAACGGCACTTGCACGGGTGCTTGCGCCAAGTGGTGACCACGGTCCTGTGGGGGGAGTCAGCCCATTTAGGGAGGTATAAAAATGGCCTATGATGGACATTCAGCAGCTGCAAATGGAGGAATTGGCAAAGTCAGTAAGAGGAGGGCAAAAGCGAGTCATTTATCACCCAAGCTACGTGTCAGCAGGGGAAGGTGGGGCAAAAGAATTGCCAATCCATGATTGGTTCATTTTAATGAAGGTTAGATCATCTACATTTTGGGTAGCCAGACGTGTCCTTTTTTCGGTCAGTATTGAACCAGCAGCACTGAAGACTCTTTCTGAAAGCACACTGGCAGCAGGGCAAGCGAGCTCCTGTAATGCATATTCTGACAATTCGGGCCAGGTGTCTAGTTTAGATGCCCAGTAAGCAAAGGGGAATGACCTGTGAGGGAGAACATCGATAAGGGATGAAAAATAGTTTGTAACCATACTGGACAAATGCTGTCTCCTGTCACTTTGAATAGATGCAGCAGTACCTGTCGTGTCTGCGGTCATTGAAAATCACTCCACAACCTTGTCAGAAAACCCCTCTGTCCAACGCCACTTTGGATTTCGGCACCTCTAGCGCCTCTGTCATGTTGCCCCCTACGGCAAGTGTGAGGACCATCACCGCCTCTGTGTGCTGGGAATGCCTGAACCAAACGGTCTACAAGAGTTGCTTGTTTGGTAGCCAATATTTGCTCAAGGTTCTCATGTGGCACGATGTTTTGAATTTTCCTTTTATAGCGTGGATCCAGGAGGCAGGCCAACCAGTAATCGTCATCGGTCATCATTTTGACAATGCGGGGGTCCCTTTTTAGAATACGCAAGGCATACTCAGCCATGTGGCCAATGTTCCTGGTGTAAATTCACAGGCTTTACAATTTCATTTGGATCGTTACAGTTCTTATTCCCAAGATTTGATTAAAGGGCACCTGTCACCCCGTTTTTTGAAGATGAGCTAAAAATACCGTTAAATAGGGGCAGAGCTGGGCGTTACATTAGTGTCTTTGTGTGCCTTTATAACCTACCTAAACTGCCGAAATACCTTTGTAAAGTCGCCGTTTTCTGCTGTCACTCACGCTGGTCTGGTCATATGGGTGTGGTGACAGCGCTGTTTCTACCCCAGAAACCTGCTCATCATTACGTTGGTGGCGTAGTGGTGTGCGCATGTCCAAAGCAAAGATCCACTGCCCAGGAGATTCAAAACAGCGCGGTCTTCGCTATTCGCAGTTTACCGGTGGGCGCGGCCATCTTTCCTGTGGCCGCGCGTGCGCAGATGGAGCGCTCTGCTGCCCGGGGCTTCAGGAAAATGGCCACCGCGATCTCCATCTGCGCACGCGCGGAATCCCGCCCATAGGACCAGACCAGCGTGAGTGACAGCAGAAAACGGAGACTTTACAAAGGTATTTCGGCAGCTTAGGTAGGTTATAAAGGCACACAAAAGACACTAATGTAACGCCCAGCTCTGCTCCTATTTAACGCTATTTTTAGCTCATCTTCAAAAAACGGGGTGACAGGTTCCCTTTAATTTTATTTTGCAGGTGACTTTTTTTCTTCTGACACACAATTTTTTTTCTTTTGATCAGAAGTATTATTTACAGCACACCGGTGTGGCCATGGGTGCCAAATTTTCACCATCGTTAGCTAATTTAGTTATGGCCCTTTGGGAATATTTTTTTCTTTTCACATCTACCAATCCTTTTTCCTCATTTATTCATTGGTATGGCAGATACATCGACGATACACTGATTGTGTGGACGGGCGATGTATCTGCCATACCGATGTTTATTGATTATATCAATAACAACGATTACAATATCAAGTTTACTTTTGTTCATGATAAATCCACTATTTCTTTTCTTGATTTAGAGTTGACTGGCATCCCTGATCAGTTCATTTCCACGAGAACGTATTCTAAACCTATTTCTGGTAACACAATTTTACGTGCCAATAGCAGCCATCCCAGGCATACAGTAAAGTCGATTCCAGTAGGTGAATTTACCAGGCTAAAACGTAATTGTAACAACAATGACCAGTTCAATAATGATTTAATTAAATCCTGCAATAAATTTCATGATAGGGGGTATCCAAATTGGATGTTGAATCGGGCGTACAACATAGTTTCAAATAAAAATCAAAGTGATCTCATTTCATCTCATTCTCATCACAAGTCACATAGGCAAAAAAAGGAATTTTCCAACAAGCCATTTGTATGCTTCCAATATAGCCCACAATTTAATGCTATCAAAGCCATCATTAATAAGTCAATACCCATATTATATGAGGATCCTATTTTAGCCAAGATACTTGATGGGGGTTGCAATATTGTGGCAAGGAGAGCACCAACATTAGGCAATATATTGTCTCCCAGTATGTTCGTTTCTAAAAACAATAGTAGATCGGGGACCTGGTTGGACTGCAAAGGTAGCTATAAATGTGGTACGGTTAATTGCACTACTTGCAAACAGATGGTTGTAAGCAAAGTATTTCATGATTTCAACAATACTAATTCTTTCAATATTCATGAATTTATTAATTGCAATACCCGATACGTAGTCTATAAAATTGATTGCAGCCTTTGTCAAAAATCATATATAGGTTGCACTGTTAGGAAATTAAAGACTCGCATCACGGAACATTTATATGATATTTCCAATACTAGAAATACTAATCGCAATATTTCTTCTGTGGCTAAACATTTTATCGAGTTACATGCACGCAATATTAGTTCCCTAACAGTCACTGGTATAGAGAAGATAAAAAAACCTCCTCGCAGCGGCGATCTCGGCAGAATTTTGCTTACTCGTGAAGCATACTGAATTTTCAACCTGGGGACTAGGTTTCCTGACGGGTTGAATAGGAGAAATGAAATCATGTTCCACTATTGAGCAAACTGTTTTTGATGTATATGCATTATATATTATTGTTATTATTATTTCTGCATGTATATAATTTCTTTTGTACTTATTTGTTTTTATTTTTCATCACACTTGGGCTATGTGCACACGTGGGGAATGTGGTGCAGAATTTTCTGCACTAAATCTGCACCTGCAGATTTGGTGCAGTTTCTGTGCAGTTTCTGTGCAGTGCGGTGTGAATCGGTGTGAAGGGGAGGGGGCTGTGCGCGTGGTGCGGAGGGGTCTGCGCGGAGGCGCTGCAGAGCTGCACAAAGGAAGCGACGTGCACTTCTTTGGGGTCTGCGGCGTTTCTGCGCGGATTTTTCTGCACCATGTGCACAGCCTTTTTTTTTTTCACATTGATTTGCATTGTACTGTAAATCGCGGTGCAGTTCTGCAGCGTTTCTGCAGCAGAAACATCTGCTGCAGTTCTGCACCAATTCTGTACTAAATCTGCATCGTGTGCACATACCCTTATTGTTTTTGGTTCAAGCTTTTTATAGGCAATAGGACCTTTTGAACATGTGACCTCTTTGGAGCTGCCAGATTGGCAGAAGGATTCCATTTATTCTAATTGGAATCATGGTAGTTGAGCTTTGACAAAGACCTTTCCGGTCGAAACGCGTAGCTTTACTCACTAGGGTTATGGTGTTGTCCGCATGGAGCATTGTTCTATTGTGTTTTTAATGTTTTCATTAAAGTTTTTCATTTTATTCATTTGGAGCTGGAACATTTTTTTTTTTCCATCAATTCACTGGTCCTGCTGGGTTGAGGAGCACTTTCTTGGAAATCCACATCACAAGTGTCCCGCAAGAAACCTGTACCTGACCTTGCAACGCCACCAGTTTCAAGTGGCCCCTGAGAAGCATCCTCCTCCCATACATAGTCATCCCCATCATCCTCCTCCTCATCCTCTTCGACCGCCACCTCGTCCTGGACAGTTCCCTGACCAGACAATGGCTGACTTTCATCAAGGATTCCCTCCTCCTCGGCTGCAGACGCCAGGTCCTTGATGTGCGTCAAACTTTGCATCAGCAGACGCATAAGTGGGATGCTCATGCTTATGATGGCGTCGTCTGCACTTGCCAGCCGTGTGCATTCCTCAAAACACTGAAGGACTTGACAGAGGTCTTGTAGCTTGGACCACTGCACACCAGACAACTCCATGTCTGCCATCCAACTGCCTGCCCGTGTATGCGTATCCTCCCACAAATACATGACAGCACTCCTCTGTTCACACAGCCTCTGAACCATGTGCAGTGTGGAGTTCCACCTTGTTGCAACGTCGATAATTAGGCGGTGCTGTGGAAGATTGAGCGATCGCTGATGGTTCAGCATACGGCTGGAGTGTACGGGCGACTGGCGTATGTGCGAGCAAAGTCTTCGCACCTTCAGGAGCAGGGCTGGTAACTCCGGATAATTTTTAAGAAAGCACTGCACCACCAGGTTGAAAGTGTGAGCCAGGCAAGGTATTTGTTTGAGTTGTGAAAGGGCTATGGCAGCCATAAAATTCCTTCCATTATCACTGACTACCTTGCCTGCCTCAAGATGTACAGTGCCCAGCCATGACTGAGTTTCTTGCTGCACGAACTCGGCCAGAACTTCCACGGTGTGTCTGTTGTCGCCCAAACACTTCATTTCAAACAAGGCCTGCTGACGCTTCCCACTAGCTGTTCCGTAATGGGACACCTCGTGTGCAACACTGGCAGCTGCGGTGGAGTGGTCGTGCGACAGCGCTCTGTGGACGAGCTTTCACTTCTGGAGGAGGAGGTGGGGTGGCGAACGTCTACAGCCAACTGTTTCCTAGATCGTGGGCTAGGCAGAACTGTCCCACTATTGCTGTCCCCTGTGGACCCTGCATCCACGACATTAACCCAGTGCGCCGTGATGGACACGTAGCGTCCCTGGCCATGCCTACTGGTCCATGCATCTGTTGTGAGGTGCACCTTCCCACTGACAGACTGCCTCAGTGCATGGACAATGCGGTCTTTGACATGCTGGTGGAGGGCTGGGATGGCTTTTCTCGCAAAGAAGTAGCGACTGGGTAGGTCATAGCGTGGTACTGCGTAGGCCATCAAGGCTTTGAAAGCTTCGCTTTCAACCAACCGGTAGGGCATCATCTCTAACGAGATAAGTCTGGCAATGTGGGCGTTCAAACCCTGTGTACGCGGATGACAGGATGAGTACTTTCGTTTCCTAACAAGAGTCTCTTCTAGGGTGAGCTGGACTGGAGAGCTGCCTATGGTGGAACTAGCGGTGGTGGTGGTTGTGGACATGGCAGATTGAGAGTGAGTTGGTGATGTTGGCCTACATACAGTGCTTCCTACCAATAACCTTCTGACTACCTGACTGCTTTAGCCTAGCGACGATCCCTCCACATTTGCTGCTGCTGGTGTCCTAACCGGTGGGCTTACAGTGAGGGAAGCAATGTTGCGGTGCTGACTACCTTCATTCAGACCTGGTGCACCAACGGTACGGGACGTTAGGTAGTTAGTCCAGGCTTGCAAGTGCATGCTGTTTAAATGTCTACGCATGCACGTTGTACTTAAATTGTTAAGAATCTTCCCTCTGCTAAAGGTCTTTGAGCATTTTTTACAGATCACTTTTGACTGATCATTGGGATCTTGGTCAAAAAAATGCCACACTGCACTCTTCCTACTATGGAATTCCTTTTCAGGCATTGCACGCTGTGCAACTTTCACAGGATGGCCACGCTGTCCTAAAACTGGTTTTGTCAAACGTTTTTTGCCTGATACGGGCCTGCCAGATGACAGCTGTTGCGATGTAGATTGGTGTTGCTGCGGATAACCCTCCTCCGCTTCTGAGCTACTGGCAGCGCCACCCTCTTCCCCCAATGGCTGCCAATCTGGGTCAACAACTGGGTCATCTATCACCTCCTCCTCCTCAATGTCATGTGCACCTTCCTCAGTGTCACCGTGTAAGGTGCTATAGCGTTCGGGACAGGGCACCATAGTCTCATCAGGGTCAGATTCTGGCTCAGCAAACTGCGAGGGCAATGTAGTGATCTGACTCAATGGAACAGCATCATAATCTAGCTGTGGCTGTGCATCAGTGCACTCCATGTCCGCTTCTTCTTGTAATGGGCAGGGTACAATTTCCCTTTCTAACCCAGGCACGGTATGTGTAAAGAGCTCCATGGAGTAACCTGTTGTGTCACCTGACGCATCCTTCACTTTTGGTTTGGGAGAAGGACACAAGGAAACGTCTTGTTCCTGACCGGGAGCATCCACTGACGACTGGCTGCTGTGACATTTTGAACTTTGGGAAGAGGAGGCCAAAGAGCTAGAGGCTGAGTCAGCAAGGAAAGCCAAAACTTTTTCCTGCTGCTCCGGCTTTAAAAGCTGTTTTCCTACTCCCAGGTAAGGGAGCCTTCGAGGACTTGTGTAGCCAGACGATGACGCAGGCTCAACACCTCCAGCCTTAGGTGCTACTGTGCTTTTGCCACTACCACCAGATGCAGCACCACCATCAGTACCAGCTGACAACCCCCGCCCATGGCCTCTTCCACCAGACTTCCTCATTTTTTGGGGGGAGACACAGAACCACAACTCTGGCCCAGTGGTATAACAGTAAACTATGAACGTGGCAGAAAGTGGATGCCTGATATATATGACACACTAGCAGTACAGCAGAATATACACTGTGTGCAAATTTTATTCTCCCTTTTTTTTGGGGGGGGGAGACACAGAACCACAACTCTGGCCCAGTGGTATAACAGTAAACTATGAACGTGGCAGAAAGTGGCTGCCTGATATATACGACACACTAGCAGTACAGCAGAATATACACTGTGTGCGAATTTTAATCTCCCTTTTTTGGGGGGGAGACACAGAACCACAACTCTGGCCCGGTGGTATAACAGTAAACTATGAACGTGGCAGAAAGTGGCTGCCTGATATATACGACACACTAGCAGTACAGCAGAATATACACTGTGTGCGAATTTTATTCTTCCTTTTTTTTGGGGGGGGAGACACAGAACCACAACTCTGGCCCAGTGGTATAACAGTAAACTATGAATGTGGCAGAAAGTGGCTGCCTGATATATACGACACACTAGCAGTACAGCAGAATATACACTGTGTGCGAATTTTATTCTTCCTTTTTTTTGGGGGGGGAGACACAGAACCACAACTCTGGCCCAGTGGTATAACAGTAAACTATGAACGTGGCAGAAAGTGGCTGCCTGATATATACGACACACTAGCAGTACAGCAGAATATACACTGTGTGCGAATTTTAATCTCCCTTTTTTTGGGGGGAGACACAGAACCACAACTCTGGCCCGGTGGTATAACAGTAAACTATGAACGTGGCAGAAAGTGGCTGCCTGATATATATGACACACTAGCAGTACAGCAGAATATACACTGTGTGCAAATTTTATTCTCCCTTTTTTTTTGGGGGGGGGGAGACACAGAACCACAACTCTGGCCCAGTGGTATAACAGTAAACTATGAACGTGGCAGAAAGTGGCTGCTTGATATATACGACACACTAGCAGTACAGCAGAATATACACTGTGTGCGAATGTCAATCTCCCTTTTTTTGGGGGGGAGACACAGAACCACAACTCTGGCCCAGTGGTATAACAGTAAACTATGAACGTGGCAGAAAGTGGCTGCCTGATATATACGACACACTAGCAGTACAGCAGAATATACACTGTGTGCGAATTTTAATCTCCCTTTTTTTTGGGGGGAGACACTGAACCACAACTCTGGCCCAGTGGTATAACACAACACTATGAATGTGCCAGAAAGTGGCTGGAATTATTATTTAAAAAAAAAAAAATAACAGCTCCCTACAATGAGCTCAGGACAAGTATGGCAGCAATAAAAACGACTGCTGAACACAAAAATGTGGACAAATAAACAAGATAGGTAACTGTGCAGAAAGGAGCAACAGGAATTTTGCTTTTAAAAAAGCAGTTGGTTTGCACAGCACCGTGCACACAGCTCTCGCAAGTCACACTGCTGGTCCGTGTGGAATCCGTATTTTTCTCACACCCATAGACTTTCATTGGCGATTTTTTTGCGCAATACGGTGACAAACGCAGCATGCTGCGATTTTCTACGGCCGTACAAGACCGTATATTACGGATGCGTAATATACGGCTGATAGGAGCTGGGACATAGAGATTGCAGCAACACCTCTCCCTATGCTCAGATCGGCAGAAGTAAGATGGCGGTCGGCGTGCACGCCCCTTTATACCCCCTGTGACGCCGCAGACAGCAAGCCAATCACTGCCATGCCCTTCTCTAAGATGGTGGGGACCGAGACCTATGTCATCACGCTGCCCACACTCTGCGTCCTCCTTCATTGGATGAAAAACGGCGGTGACAGCGTCATATGAAACGCGACTTTGGCGCTCTGATTGTGTACCGCATGGCCGATCCCTCACTAGGATCGGTTCGGGTTTCATGAAACCCGACTTTGCCTAAAAGTCGCCGATTTATGAAAATGACCGATCCGTTTCGCTCAACCCTACTCCTGGAGAATGAGAACACTTTATAGCATATCCAATTTGGGTGCATACTACATTGAAGTATGCTTTTGATTTCCTGTAGATCATTTCAAGGAAGGTCTAAATCTTAGAGGATAGAGATACATGTACTCAGATATGATTATGCTAAAATGGCTAGACTCATGAGATGAGAAGCTCTAGAGAGGGACAGAAGCACACACAAAATAGGGCAATGGTAAAGCATAAGTATAAGTGATGGTAGCGCTCACCTGAAGGTGTGTGCAGGGACAATACCTATAAAAGCTTGAAAAATTGCTGCTGCCCTGTGACAGGAGTAAATGGTTCATCCAGATGTCTAATGGCAAACATATAAACTGTACCATTTCGGCAGGTTGAGCTGCAGGAATGAAGAGCCTTGGGTTTCTAAATCATTTTTTATTAATGTGTTTCTACTCAGGACCAGCGCTTTTCTCAAGGTGTTGTGGTAGAGCAGCTCACGCGGCTGCGCACGGAGGTAGTCAATGGAACACTGCGCCTTTAAAAATGCACTTGGTTTATTAGTATCGCATAAGCAAAGGTGTGGTAAAGAAAATACAGCCTTCTGGGCAAAACAGCAACACAAAAACAAAATGGTAGCACTTTGTGCAGTCCTTGTACTAGTGGGGGTCAATCACTCAGGGTTAACAATGTCCTTGCACAAGCGCTATGTGCACAAACACTTTCCTGGAGTCTTCCTTTCCAGGCCCTCAATAGCCCTGACTAACCCTGGATTTATGCTATTTAAAGCCAGACCATGTGACTTTATATCATGTGACTGATCACATGATCCTGACATCACACAGGTCCTGTAAGGACACTGCAGGTGGAGATATGTGGACCCCATCCCTCCCGTTGTATGGAAGTCCACTAAAACCAGCCTATAAAATACATTTCAATAAACCGACCCAACACATAGTGTGCTGGAGGAAACAATTCTGGTTTTACACCACTGACACCATCATGTGCCGTGGCCCGTGACACATATGTCCCCTACATCACTTCACCAGTGATTCTGCCACAGTGTAAAAACCAAGTGTGCAGTGTACAGCAACTCATGAGTTGTCAGATTAAGGTCTATGACTGGTGGGATGTCGCTAACAATGAGAGTATCTAATAATCACACAAGTTTTCCAAATGGTCACACTCTTAACCCCTTAACGACCGCCGATACGCCTTTTAACGGCGGCCGCTAAGGGTACTTAATCCACAGCGCCGTTAATTAACGGCGCTGTGGAAAAAGTGAATAGCGCCCCCCAGAGTCGGATTTTCTCTGGGGTCTCGGTTGCCGAGGGTAGCCGAGACCCCAGAGAACATGATTCGGGGGGTTTTTACCGACCCCCGAGTTGCGATCGCCGGTAATTAACCGTTTACCGGCGGTCGCAACAAAAAAAAAAAAACGCGATTTGCCGTTTAATTTCTCTGTCCTCCGATGTGATCGCACATCGGAGGACAGAGAAATGTGGTCCCCGATGGCCCCCAATAGCCCCCCAATACTTACCTACCTCCCCCGGTGCTCCTCGTGTCTCCCCATGGGCGCCGCCATCTTTTTTCCGGGAAAAAATGGCGGGCGCACGCGCAGTGCGCCCGCCGCCCGGCACCCGGATGTTCTTTGGGGTCTCGGCTGCCGGGGGTAGCCGAGACCCCAAAGAACATGATCGGGGTCGGTTTGCACCGACCCCTGCTTTGCGATCGTCGGTAATTAACAGTTTACCGGCGACCGCAAAAAAAAAAAAAAAAAAAGCGATCAGTTATCTCTATCCTCTGATGTGATCGCACATCAGAGGACAGAGAAATAGGGGGATTCGGGGACCCTATCATACTCACCCGGGGTCCCTGGGTCCTCTTCTGTCTTCTCCTGCCAGCCGGCTTTTTCATCATGGCGGGCGCATGCGCAGTGCGCCCGCCATCTGCTGCCATCTGCCGGCCGGCAGGAGAAGACAAGTTGGGGCTAAAATTAGGGTTAGGGTTAGGGTTAGAGTTAGGGTTAGAGTTAGAGTTAGGGTTAGGGTTAGGGTTAGGGTTAGGGTTAGAGTTAGGGTTAGAGTTAGGGTTAGAGTTAGGGTTAGAGTTAGGGTTAGAGTTAGGGTTAGAGTTAGGGTTAGAGTTAGGGTTAGGGTTAGGGTTAGGGTTAGGGTTAGGGTTAGAGTTAGGGTTAGAGTTAGGGTTAGGGTTGGGGCTAAATTTAGGGTTAGGGTTAGGGCTAGGGTTAGGGTTAGGCTACTTTCACACTAGCGTTTTTTGGCTTCCGTCGCAATGCGTCGTTGGAGAAAAAACGCATCCTGCAAAAGTGCTTGCAGGATGCGTTTTTTCTCCATTGGCTTGCATTAGCGACGCATTGCGACGGATTGCCACATGTCGCATCCATCGTGCGACGGATGCGTCGTGCTTCGGCGGACCGTCGACACAAAAAAAACTACATGTAACTTTTTTGTGCGACGTGTCCGCCATTTCCGACCGCGCATGCGTGGCCGGAACTCCGCCCCCGCCTCCCCGCACCTCACAATGGGGCAGCGGATGCGTTGAAAAAACAGCATCTGCTGCACCCGTTGTGCGGCGCTTACAACGCTAGCGTCGGTACGTCGGCCCGACACACTGCGATGGGCCGAGTACGACGCTAGTGTGAAAGTAGCCTTAGGCTTCTTTCACACTTGCGTCGGTACGGGGCGGTCGCGATGCGTCGGCCCGATGTACCGACGCACGTTGTGAAAATTGTGCACAACGTGGGCAGCGGATGCAGTTTTTCAACGCATCCGCTGCCCAGTCTATGTCCTGGGGAGGAGGGGGCAGAGTTACAGCCACGCATCCGCGGAAATGGCGGACGCGACGTACAAAAAAAAGGTTACATTGAACTTTTTTTGTGACGACGGGGGCTAAAGTTATGGTTAGGGTTGGGGCTAAAGTTAGGGTTGGGGCTAAAGTTAGGGTTAGAGTTGGGATTAGGGTTAGGGTTTGGATTAGGGTTGGGATTAGTGTTACGTTTGGGATTAGGGTTGAGATTAGGGTTAGGGTTGGGATTAGGGTTAGGGGTGTGTTGGATTTAGGGTTTTGATTAGGGTTATGGTTAGGGTTGAGATTAGGGCTGTTTTGGGGTTAGGGTTGTGATTATCGTTAGGGTTGTGATTAGGATTATGGATCGGGTTGAGATTAGGGTTAGGGCTGTGTTGGAGTTAGGGTTGGAGTTATAATTTGGGAGTTTCCACTGTTTAGGTACATCAGGGGGGTCTCCAAACACGACAGCCAATTTTGCGCTAAAAAAGTCAAATGGTACTCCCTCCCTTCTGAGCTCTGCCGTGCGCCCAAACAGTGGTTTACCCCCACATATGGGGCATCAGCGTACTCGGGATAAATTGGACAACAACTTTTGGGGTCCAATTTCTCCTGTTACCCTTGTGAAAATAAAAACTTGGGGGCTAAAAATCTTTTTTGTTGGAAAAAAATATATTTTTTTATTTTCACTACTCTGCATTATAAATTTCTGTGAAGCACTTGAGCTTTCAAAGTTCTCACCACATATCTAGATAAGTTCCTTAGGGGGTCTAGTTTCCAAAATTTGGTCACTTGTTGGGGTTTCTACTGTTTAGGTACATTAGGGGTCTGCAAACGCAACATAACGCCCGCAGACAATTCTATCAAAGTCTGCATTCTAAAATGGCACTCCTTCCCTTCCGAGCTCTGCCGTGCGCCCAAACAGTGGTTTACCCCCACATATGGGGTACCAGCATACTCAGGACAAATTGGACAACAACTTTTGGGGTCCAATTTCTCTTGTTACCCTTGTGAAAATAAAAACTTGGGGGCTAAAAAATCTTTATTGTTAAAAAAGATATATTTTTTATTTTCACGACTCTGCATTATAAACTTCTGTGATGCACTTGGGCATTCAAAGTTCTCACTACACATTTAGATAAGTTCCATGGGGGGTCTAGTTTCCAAAATGGGGTCACTTTTGGGGGGTTTCTGCTGTTTAGGCACATCAGGGGCTCTCCAAACGCGACATGGCGTCCGATCTCAATTCCAGTCAATTTTGCATTGAAAAGTCAAATGGCGCTCCTTTGCTTCCGAGCTCAGCCATGCGCTCAAACAGTGGTTTACCCCCACATATGGGGTGTCGGCGTACTCAAGACAAATTGTACAACAGCTTCTGGGGTCCATTTTCTCCTGTTACCCTTGGTAAAATAAAAATTTGGAGGCAAAAAGATCATTTTTGTAGAAAAAATGCGATTTTTTTATTTTCACGGCTCTACGTTATAAACTTCTGTGAAGCACCTGGGGGTTTAAAGTGCTCACCACACATCTAGATAAGTTCCTTAAGGGGTCTAGTTTCCAAAATGGTGTCATATGTGGGGGGTCTCTACTGTTTAGGCACATCAGCGGCTCTCCAAACGTGACATGGCGTCCGATCTCAATTACAGCCAATTCTACATTGAAAAAGTAAAACGACACTCCTTCTCTTCCAAGCTCTGCGGTGCGCCCAAACAGTGGTTTACCCCCATATATGGGGTATCGACGTACTCAGGAGAAATTGTACAACAACTTTTGTGGTCTAATTTCTCCTGTTACCCTTGTGAAAATAAAAATTTGGGGGCAAAAAGATCATTTTTGTAGAAAAAATGAGATTTTTTATTTTCACGGCTCTACGTTATAAACTTCTGTGAAGCACTTGGGGCTTCAAAGTGCTCACCACACATCTAGATAAGTTCCTTAAGGGGTCTAGTTTCCAAAATGGTATCACTTGTGGGGGGTTTCCACTGTTTAGGCACATCAGGGACTCTCCAAATGCGACATGGCATCCGATCTCAATTCCAGCCAATTCTGCATTGAAAAAGTCAAACGGTGCTCCTTCACTTCCAAGCTCTGCGGTGCGCCCAAACAGTGGTTTACCTCCACATATGGGGTATCGACGTACTCAGGAGAAATTGCACAACAACTTTTGTGGTCTAATTTCTCCTGTTACCCTTGTGAAAATAAGAATTTGTGGGCGAAAAAATCATTTTTGTGAAAACAAATGCGATTTTTTATTTTCACGGCTCTACGTTATAAACTTCTGTGAAGCACTTGGGGGTTCAAAGTGCTCACCACACATCTAGATAAGTTCCTTGGGGGGTCTAGTTTCCAAAATGGTGTCACTTGTGGGGGGTTTCCACTGTTTAGGCACATTAGGGGCTCTCCAAACGCGACATGGCGTCCGATCTCAATTCCAGCCAATTCTGCATTGAAACAGTCAAACGGTGCTCCTTCACTTCCAAGCTCTGCGGTGCGCCCAAACAGTGGTTTACCTCCACATATGGGGTATCGGCGTACTCAGGAAAAATTGCACAACAAAATTTGTGGTTAAATTTCTGTTTTTACACTTGTGAAAATTAAAAAAAATGGTTCTGAAGTAAAATGTTTGCAAAAAAAAGTAAAATGTTCATTTTTTTCTTCCACATTGTTTTAGTTCCTGTGAAGTACGTAAAGGGTTAATAAACTTCTTGAATGTGGTTTTGAGCAGCTTGAGGGGTGCAGTTTTTAGAATGGTGTCACACTTGGTTATTTTCTATCATATAGACCCCTCAAAATCACTTCAAAGGTGATGTGGTCCCTAAAAAAAACATGGTGTTGTAAAAATGAGAAATTGCTGGTCAACTTTTAACCCTTATAACTCCCTAACAAAAAAAAAAATTGTTTCCAAAATTGTGCTGATGTAAAGTAGACATGTGAGAAATGTTATTTATTAACTATTTTTTGTGACATATCTCTCTGATTTAAGGGCATAAAAATACAAAGTTTGAAAATTGCAAAATTTTAAAAATTTTCGCCATATTTCCATTTTTTTCATAAATAATCGCAAGTAATATCGAAGAAATGTTACCACTAACTTGAAGTACAACATGTCACGAAAAAACAATCTCAGAATCAGCGGGATACGATAAAGCGTTCCAGAGTTATAACCTCATAAAGTGACACTGGTCAGAATTGTAAAAATTGGCTCGGTCATTAAGTACCAAATTGGCTCTGTCACTAAGGGGTTAATGTACTTTATTAATGTGTTTTCTTGTTACCATCCCAATTACTCACTGTACCAGGACATAATTTTGTATACCCACTGTTGGAGAGGCCTGGACTTCTAGTGATGGGGCAGAATCATGGACTGCATCAATCAATAGGTCGCTCATGTGGAAGCTGATGAGACATGGATTTAGGCAACTATTCTGAGTGTGCTTAATTGTCAAAGGAAAATTAGTAACGTCTGGCTTCTGGCCTCCTTCATCCATGGCTCCTCTATGCACAGGTGCCTCACTGACATGAATAGGATGTATGAGAATGATTAGCACAGCCCCTTACTTATTACCAGGTTGTCAATGCTAACAATCATTTGTCCCCACTGAGCCTTGCTATGACAATTTGCACTTTTCGAGTCATTTTAATTTTCTGTTTTCTAGGATCATTACAAACTCTTGGTAAATCAACACAATTTTTTAAAGGTTTTAAATGGAAAGCTACAATTAAAAAAAAGCATAACATGATCAACAAATCTGTATTTACCCATGTCTTATATTAATCCTAATGAAATACCTGATACCAATGCAAAGTGCTCAGGTTACATGCCCCCCTGCTTCAGATGTTGACTTATGTTAATTGCCACCTAGACGTTCTCTAAGAATGTCAATGCTACTAGCGTTATGTTAGCATTGAAGGGTGCCTTTTCAGTGTTTAACCACTTTGAGGATATCTATCATCACCTGTCCATCCATTCTATATGGGGAAAAAGAGTTAAGCTATGAAAATGACAGTGATCCATCCTGCTACAGAAAAATAAGACTTGACTCCTAGCTGCCGTGTGCAAATTCAATGGCTTCTGTTGTGTTAAAAATAATCTGCCACCAGGTTTTTGCAGCCTTATCTGAGAGCAGCATGATATAAGGGCAGAGACCCTGATTCCAGTAATGTGCCACATACTGGACTGATTAGTGTAGCTTTTATTAAAAAAAACAACAGTGTTTTATCAGCAGTAGATTATAACTAGAATGCTATTAATCCTGTTGCCATTAATCATGAGCTCTTGATAACCTCGCCCCCACCACTGATTGGCCGCTTTCTGCCTATGCACAGTGTATGCAGAAAGCTGCCAATCATTGACAATAGTTTGACAATAAATGGCTTCACCCAACCACTAACCATGAGTGGAGAAAAAGTTTTGGTGTTAACATTCATATTCTCTGAAAAATGCCAAGAAAGCAGAGATAATAGGCAAAGGAATGTAGTCATGTCTACATTTAGGGTTATACATTAATGTGGCTTTTCAGTGTGTCCAAATTGGATGAAAACAGTTACAGGGACATTCTCTGTAAAAATAGTGATTGTGCTACTGATAGAAGAATTCCCTTCCTGTCTCCTGCTCCTCACATCCCAGGTTCATGGCAAGGTTGTTAAACTTTACAGGTTACAGGTTATGAGGCCGGGCAATCCAGGAAATCTCCTCTGAACTATAAGGACAAGTTTACACACAGTGCTTTCACATAGATTTAAAGGGGATTCTGCTCTAAAATCTAATGAAAAAACATTCAAAATAGTTTAGGAATAAGATTCCTTTTGATTTCAATTGATCAAAATACAATGAGCTTCTCTGTGAAATTTGCATTTCACTTGACATTAAAGTGAAAACAATTCCAAAGAAAGTTTAAAAATGCATAAAAATCTCCTTAAAAACGGCATCAGAACTGAAGACCGCATCAAAAATCTGCATGGATTTCTCACTTGGAATTTTCTTGAAAGGTATATTGGAGCTTTCCACTTCAAATCAGCTCTGTGATATAATCTATCCTGACGATGATAAGCATTAGCTTACCAATGTAATTACAAGAAATAGTGACTGAGCAAGAAATTTGTGAACAAAAATAATTGTAATAGATGTCATCAGGTGAGTTTTAAGCATACTTGTCAACTACTGAATACAGCCGCCAAGGTGATAACTCTTTTACTACAGATAATGTAATAGATGTTACCTGCAGTCCTATGTAAAATCATAGATAACACAGTGATAAATGTCTTACTAGTACTACAGATGATGTAGTAGATGTTACCTGCTGTCCTGTGTAACACCACAGATAACCGTGATAACTCTCTAATTATAGATAATGTACTGTAGATGTCGTCTGCAGTCCTCTATAACACAGTAATAACTCCGAGACTTGATAATACAGTAGTGAAGTATATCGTGGCACAGCTGTGTTGGTGCACAAAATAGGTTCCCCAAACCAGTGAATATATAGTATAATAAATTGGCACTCAACTTATATGTGTCTGTTGCTTAGAAAGGGGTATTTTATTGCAGTCCAAAATAAAGACATTTCGGTCTAAACACAACCTTCCTCAGTAAACTGCATCAAACATATTGTACAAGAGACAAAATTGAAAAGGGTACATAAAAATGTATATAGAAAAAGTACAAACAACAATACAAAGTTAATCTCAAAATAATATTATTCCAAATCGGTGCATGGTGATGGAAGTGAGGGTAGGAAAAGTAAGGAGGGGAGAGAAGGAAGTAATTACATACCCGACTGCTCTTGTGATGTAACTAAATGGATGTCACTGTACCCCAATCTTCATGTTTGAAGATCGTTTCTTTTTGCAGACAAAAGGCACCACGATGGGCTCTAATGTAGCCCCACCTTATGCAAACAGCTATATGGCCTTTTTGAAGAGGAAGTGATATACACAGACCCATTATTTCAAGCCTATGGTCCAATCTGGAAACGTTACATCGATGATGTATTTTGCATATGGACGGGCACTTCTGATACACTCGATCTCTTCTTCCACAACCTCAATACAGCGTGGCCTGGCTTAACATTTACAATTACTAGTAGTACACAACAGGTCAACTTCCTAGACACTTTAGTCATGAAAGATGCATCAGGAGCTCTGAAAATGGATTTGTACATGAAACCTACTGACAAAAACAGTCTTTTACATTTCCAAAGTCTGCACCCCTTCTCTACTAAGAAATCGATCCCCCGGTCCCAATTTAAACGAGTACAAAGGATCGTGACAGAACCCACTCTCATCAGGACCAGAACTGATGAAATGTACAACAAATTTAAGGAACGTGGTTACCAATTTGCTGGCTCAGTTTACTGAGTTTTACCTCAGTTTACTGAGGAAGGTCATGTTTAGACCAAAACGTCTTTATTTATTTTGGACTGCAATAAAATACCACTTTCGAAGCAACAGACGCATATAAGTTGAGTGCCAATTTATTATACTTGATAACATAGTAGACATTAACTGCAGTCCTATGTAACTGAGTGCAGATAATGTAGTAGATATTAACACCACAGATAACACTGTGATAACTCCAGAGTATAAATACTTTAGTAGATATTACCTGCAGTCCCATGTAACACTAATATAAGCACCATTCAGTGACACATAGAGGTAGATACCAGTTAAGCACAGGCATTATGCAGACCTTACATCTGTATAATGTACAGATTTTATTGTACAAGCTACTGATTGTAGTCATTCATCTCATATTTTTTTATGATTGGCTCAGACCACCATAATAATTTAGGGCTCGTATTTCTTGACTAAATCCCCAACTCCATTTGCTGAAATGTAGACACAAAACTTGAAAGGAACCTCCACCATGCTTCACTGTTGCCTCCAGAGATTCTTTATTGGTCCATTATCCAGTTCTTACTTTTTTGTGCATAGTTGAGTTATTATTTCCATGTTGAAGGTATGGTTTTCAACTGTAATTTTTCCATGAAGACTACTTCAGACTTCTCTGAACAGTAGCTGGGTGTAGCTGGGTCCCAATTCTGAGCTGAAGTAAGCATAACGTGCCTTTTATCTGCTGCTCTCTTTCCTTTGCCAAATAGTGCTTCTTCAACATCGCCCTTTTTTTAGTGTCCTCAAAGCTGAGAAACACAGGCATATTTTTATCCATCATGCTATATCACCAGGGAAGTGTCTGACTGCTTCCAAATTAATTCTGCAGCAGGACAATGACCCTAAACATTGAGCGAATATCAGTAAGCATAATCTTCAGTGTAAAGAAGAACAAGGAGTCCTGGAAGTGATGATATGACTCACCAAGCCCTGACTCCAGAATAATCAAGTTCCAGAGTCAGCATCATCATCAGCATCATCAGAAATCGGCATCAAGTCTCTCTGAGATTACATGAAGAGACAGAAGGATTTGCTCAAGGTGCATCCACTAAAGATCTGCGGTTATTTTTCCAAAATGTGTGGAACAAACCCCCTGCCGAGTTCCTTCAAAAACTGAGTTCAAGTGCAGGTAGAAGAATTGATGTTTTGATGCTGTTTTGAAGGTAAAGAGCGGTCACACCATATATTGAGTTAATTTAGATTTCTCTTTTGTTAATTCACTTTGCATTTCCATAATTGATAAAAAATAAACTAGTAACACTTCGACTTTTGAAAGCAAACATACTTCACAGCATTTTTCCTCACCTGCCTAGAAGTTTTGAACACTGCTGTATGTGAACTAGATAACAACATGAAAAAGGTAATTGACATGACCATGTAAGAAAGTGGACAAGAGACAAGATGAGCATAGTTGATGCCTAGCTGAGTAACTGCAAGCAAACACCGCCTTCTGCTGTTCAAAGGTGAAAGCAAGAATTACAGTAGTAGGAACCCATTAGTGAGAACCTATGTTCCCAGAGGAGAATATTAAAGACAACATCAGGTCAGGTGACACTTGTGTCGCAGTTACAAATTATAAAAGGCTTGGATGGCCTAAAAGAGGCAGTTGGCACCAGAACCTGTACCAGGACAGGTTGTGTGGTCGCCACAGAAGGGTCCAAGAACAATCAAATTCTGGAGAAGGCCTGAGCTACTGGGAGGAAGGAATAGTAGAAGATCCTTAAGCACCGCCAATAGGAGATCCGTAAGTAAAGCCAGTAGAAGACCGTGACCAGATCCAATCCAGGGTAAGGAGATGATCCGGCTGTAGCAAAGGACCATTCCTGTGGGCTGTTACTTCCCGTGCAGACATATAGTACAGGGTATGGGCTGGGGCTATGCTTCAGGGAATGGAGACAGCCAGTACGACGAGCACACTGTATACTCAGTGACTCACACATCTAGGATTTGCAGCCTAGCGGGAAATACCTGTGACCACCGCTAGAGCCATTATTACAATCAGAGGTGTTTACAGAGACTACGCGGGGGCGTGCCTAGTGCTCGGAGTGACGCCCATGAAGTTGAGACATAAAGGCATTAGCATTCAGTTGGAGCGCCCCCAGACGCAGGGCCGCGGGGTACTCGGTACCGGGCCTCTCTGGCTCTGTCTTGGGGTCGTCACGGTGGCTAGACCCGGTCCGTGACCCTGCTAAGGGGCATCCAATGAAAGATGTGATGATGGTACGTGGTGCAAGTCGCGATGAATAACGAGAACACAGGGTTGCAGTCTCTTTACCTCTTTACTGAAGGCTTCAGGATCCTCAATCCAGAGTACTGCTAACAGGGCTGGCTGAGACCGGCCGGTCCGAAGGCACATCCAGAGTTTCCTTTGCAGGTGGAAATCAGTGCCTACCTTCTAGCGCCTGTGTGTTGTAGTACCTCCCTGCTGAGCACCACGGGATAGTCCTCACAACTGTTGTGTCTGTTTCTGATGTTCTTCTCTCTCACAACTCATATCTATTCTTATGTTCTTTCTCCGTCCCCCAGATGATATGGATAGGACGCACTTCCGGGACCCTAGCGTCGCCCCTCTCCCACAATTGCCCCCTATGTCTGCTTAGGTGATTTAGGTGAGACAGCCAACCTATAATTAACTGTCCTGCCGTTGGTTTGAAGTAATGCGTGGAGCCCAATACTTCCTCGGCGTTCCGGCGACCAGCTACGCGCCTCAGTAGGATGTTGCCTCAATCTTACGGCACGACTCCTACTGGCTTTATCTCCTTTTTGCTGCGATCTCGTTTCTCACTTCTCCACAGTAAACCTCGCTTCTTTTCCTTTCTTAGGATGCCGCCGCATTCGAGTGCAGGCGCGGCTCCGTAACGTTCTGTTCTGTTCACTAGGCCACTGTCAGGATCCCACCCCTGACAGAGACCCCCCTGAATCTTCCCCTGCAACACCCTCTGCCACAGGATGTTGCCTGGATCCAACCCAGTCAGCTTCTCACTAACTTCCTATCCAGCCCCCAGTTTTACCAGAGTGTGAGGAGTGGCCTAATACATAGAACCCTTTGCTCCCCCTGGTGGCCAGAATGTGAAGTGTAAAGTCTGACTGTGATACCTGGTCAGGTGAACTCTTTAAGTGCCATCAGACGTACCATCACTCCCCTTAGCGGCGAAGCGTCAGTACTGCAACAACCAGGACTCTGGGGCGCTGCACATTTAACTGCTAAATAACAGGAATGGTGCATGCAATAGAACGTTGCATAGAAATTGTATTTAGTGGTATTGCTGTGTCATAATATACTGTATCTACCCTGTTACTGTAACCCGCCATATAGTGTATGTATATATATATATATATATATATATATACATAGTATATATACTTAGAAATAGATTTTGCTTTCTGTGATAGTTAAATAAATAGTGTTGGTTAAGTACCACTGTCTCCTCATTGTCTGCGCTGTTGCATCCATGTAACCTGCTTACATCCAGACTTGTTTAGAATCGTTGTACCTCAGGATATGTGACTTGCGCCCTTTGCTGACATCTTCATCACTGTGTCACCGCTCTCTGGTGTTGTAAGTCTTTTCTCTGCTCTACTCCTCGCACTATTCCCTCACTTAGACAAGCAGTGAACCTCTATATTTCCCAGTTTACAGAGGTGGCTCCACTTCTGCCCAGGACATTCTTCCATTTTGATGAGTGGGCTAATGTTCCTCTGCCAGAGACAGGCCACAATGGTTTGTTTTCTTCGATGTGATTACACCTGATTAATGCAGATATCATATACTGCACACAGGGCTTGTAGAGGGGAGATGCTTTTCTCCTGCAACTGACCCCAATGGTGAGAACTTAGTGGACTTTATAGTCTTCTACCCAACTCATCAGCTACATTTTCCAAACTACACAGTAACCCTTCCGACTACTGGTTGGTTCTGCATCAGAGTTATCACTTTTCTCACGCTTCCCACATCCCCACAGTCTCGGGAATAACACATGACATTCATGGAGTACTAACAAAGTGTGTTCACAAAAGAAAAGTACACATGGCAGTATCACCCAACAGGTTTTAATCATAACATAAGGAGCGTTAAACACCATGAACAAAACATATTATGGTAAACCAATATGAAAAGATGGGGCTGTGAACAAGTCTTTGTCAGTAATGTCCAACCCTTTTACAAGCATGCAAATCCTATATCTAATATGGACATATACCGTAAAAGATCCATTTGTTAGAGAAATTCATCCAGTAGCACATTGGACGTCATTTGGTCTTTAAAACAGCACAACACTGGATGTTGAAATCTTTTTGCAAAATTTTTTCCCAGGAGGACAGGATAGCTTCTTGCTGCAAATTACATGGAAGTATTGATAAGCACAGGGCAAATGGCTGCCAGGAACTGGGCTGCAATGCTTAGATAAGCCCTAACCTTCAGATGTCCATCCACAGGTGTCAGAAGACCGTGATATGCTAAGAAAACATCACACCATTACTCCAACTTCAACCCCCTGAACTGCTCACAGGAAGGGTTCATTGATTTGTGCTGTTTAATCTACATTCTGAACCTCCCATCAGCATAGTACAGTGAAAATCTGGGTTTCTCCAACCAGGCAATTTTTGGCTGCTCGGTGTTCTAATTTTGACCCTCTTTTGTCCACTGGAGTTGCCATCTTCTTTCTCCCAGACAGCTATGGCACACGTCTTTTGTTGTAGCCCCCATTTGCTGTGGAACGATGAGTTGATGCACCTGAATTGTCTGTGGTTGCTGTTTGCTTGAGCACTGTGTGGCTGTGATATTTTTACATCATCCTCGACCACATTCTTTGAATTTTTTACATCCACAGTACGTCCTTTTGGGTAAAATTCTAGTAAGGGTAAGGCTCTTTTCACATTGCATTTTTGCCCACATTCGTTGGTCCCATTGGGGCTTGTGTCCAAACCCCCCTCAAAACAGGATTTCCAATTTAGCTATTGACTATAATGGTGCCAACAGAGTCAACATGTGTGCTAATGGGCATCATTTTCAGGCTTATACAATTACTGGAGTTGGACATTCACATGTAGTAGACTGCATCTAGTTCTCTCCCTCCAGTAGGTGTATACTCTCAAAAATAATGCACATCAAAGCACATGTTGACTCTGTCATCACTATTACAGTCAATGGCCCCATTGACGCATATGCCTGAATCCCGTTTTGCAGCATATTCAGTTACAAACCCCGATGGGACCAATGAAATTGCGTAAAAATGCAATCTGAAAGGAGCCTTAGTCCAAGGCTCCAGGGGAGGGGGGTCAATGGCCAGATTGCCCCTATTATAACTAAAATTCTGATGGCACAGAGTAGCAGGGAATGAACTAAGGATAGATTCCAGCAGCTCTGTTTCTCCCTATATACAATTATATCTGCATGCTTCCTTGTGGCTTCCTGGTCTGTGCCATCTCTCTGACCCAAGTGGTATATTGATGCAATTGCTCTGCTTGAATCATACAGCAGGATTTCCACCAAAAGGGGTTATATTGGATAATTATATACTGTATTAATACTGAGGGGCATATTTTTATTCAGGTTGCAATGTAGTACATTTTTTCATCATGTATATAAAACGTTATTTTTTTCAGGGAATTGGTGATCCGTGCGGCAAACACACGTCGTGGCTGGAAGATGTCGATGTGAAGGTCTGACCAAATGGAGAAGAAATGAAAGAAAATGACTATGAGACATCACTGGTAAATCCACAGTATATGGCTTGCACAGAGATGATGGGAGTAACAGTCTTATTTCTCAAACAACCTGCCTTATTAGGTATAGTGCTGTACATTGTTTTAAAGTATACTCAATTATTATGTATAGCGATTAGTGATGAGCGAGTTTACTCGTTGCTCGGGTTTTCCCGGTCTCCGAGTATTTGTTAGTGCTCGGAGATTTAGTTTTTGTCGATGCAGCTGAATGATTTACGGCTGTTAGACAGCCTGAATACATGTGGGGGTTGCCTGTTTGTTAGGGAATTCCCACATGTATTCAGGCTGTCTAGCAGCCGTAAATCATGCAGCTGAGGCCCGAAAACTAAATCTCCGAGCACGCCGAAATACTCGGAGATCACCCTGGAGACCCAAGCAACAATGCTATTCGCTCATCACTAATAGCGATGTCCTCTGTTATATAGTGTACTCTCTTATTATAGATAGCACCGCCACCGTATGTTAATAAATACAGTTCTTACTTTATTACTTTACTATTAATAGCACCATCCATTATTACATAGTGTCCTCCCTTAGTATCTACAGTAACTGATGGTTATAAGTGTGGTTTTTATTTGTTTTGCATGTGGAGTGCAGTGAAGTCAGATGTGCCAAATTCTTAAAAGGGTTGTCTAGAACTTTAACATTGATGGAGTATCCTTACGATAGGTCAACAATATCTGATTGGTGATGGTGAAACACACGGCACCTCTGCCGACCAGCTGCTCCAAGTGACGGTGACAGATGGAACTGCTCAGTGGCAGAGCTGCACATCTACAACAGTAGGTAGTAGGAGTAATTGTCTGTACTATCTTTTCTATGAGGGTGGATTCATTCCTGTAGATTTGCCTTCAACTTGCTGGTGATTTCACTCTTTGCATTTCAAGGGGTGAAATTGACATCAAATCTGCATCCAATTTCTATTTGTAACAAATGGATTTTGTAAAGGATTTATTACATAATGTAGAGACAGAAATATTGATTCCACCATTGTGTCACTTATTGGGCTGCTTGCTATAAATTTGATAAAATCACTGATTTATCAGCAGGAGATTATCACTGGAGAACTAATAAACCAGTTGCCAGTGCTACCTGTGTTGCTCCCGCCTTTATCATGGGGGTCTGCTGCATTCTGCTGGCACATTGGTAATCTGACCTGTTTATAAGGCGTATCCTTTTATGTGATGTTTCCTTGAAATGTTGTCTTTTGTTAGCCATTTTTTATTTTAGTGTTAGGACTTGCAAGTGTGATGATGCTTGACATTGGTTGTGAGTTTGCGTATTTTGGACAAAATATTGACTAATACCTCATGTAATGTATTCACTTTATATATTATTTTTCATTATTAACTACAGACCAGTCTGCAATCTTCCTTTAAAGGGAATCTGTCACCACTTTTTTGCTCTATCAGCTAAAAATATCATTTAATTGCTTGTCAGGTATGCATTCCACATCTATATTTGAAACCCCCCGACACCCCATGCATCACCCATAAAAACCTTTTTAATTGGTCCCATGCTGTATGTTAATCTGTTCAGTCCTGTCCGATGGGCGTTGCCTCTGTTCCCTGACTCCACCCCTCCTCGGCTTGCTGTACGCATTCTTCGCCGTGAATCCCGCAGAGCACGTACAGATTTTGCGCGTGCGCATTGCAATGTGACCTCACGCATGTGCAGCGCCCCAGAGTCCTGGTCGTTGCAGTACTGATGCTCCGCCACTAAGGGGGGGCTATGGTACGTCTGATGGCACTGAAGGAGTTCACCTGACCAGGTATCACAGACACCAATACATTTCACAGTCTGGCCTCCAGGGGGAGCTAAGGGCACTATGCATTAGGCCACTCCTCACAGTCTGGTAAAACTGGGGGTTAGATAGGAAGTTAGATCAGAAAGCTGACTGGGTTGGAACCAGGCAACACCTTGTGGCAGAGGGTGTTGTAGGGGAAGATTCAGAGGGGTCCCTGTCAGGGGTGGGATCCTGACAGAGGCCTAGCAACCAGAGAGAACGTTACGGGACCGACTTGCACTTGATCGCAGCGGTACCCTAAGAAAGGACCAGAAGCGAGGTATATTGTGCTGAGTGAGAAACGAGATCAACGCAACAAGGAGAAATACCAGTAGGAGTCGTGCAGTAAGATCGAGGCAACATCCTACCACTGGCGTAGCTAGAGCTTTTGCCGCCCGGGGCTGATTCCGAGTTTGGCGCCCCCCCCCCCATTGCCGTCACTCAATGCCGGGCACCGCCCCCGCAGCACTGTTTACCCATGAAATCCGGTGCCTGCGCTGTGTATTGCTGTTTGGTGCAGGCGCAGAGAGCTCTGGCTGTCTGACGTCACAGCCAGGCTTGCAGACTGCGCCTGTGCGGCCACCCACCTTGGTAATCCCAGCCCCACAGTGTGTTATGCATTATGCAGAGTGCGGGGCTGGGATTCATAAGCAGGGCGGCCGCACAGGCGCAGTGTCCAGCATTGCCCCAGTGTGTCCAGCAATCTGCCCCCAGTCTGTCTCCAACATATTGCCCCCAGTCTGTCTCCAGCATATTGCCCCCAGTCTGTCTCCAGCATATTGCCCCCAGTCTGTCTCCAGCATATTGCCCCCAGTCTGTCTCCAGCATATTGCCCCCAGTCTGTCTCCAGCATATTGCCCCCAGTCTGTCTCCAGCATATTGCCCCCAGTCTGTCTCCAGCATATTGCCCCAGTCTGTCTCCAGCATATTGCCCCCAGTCTGTCTCCAGCATATTGCCCCCAGTCTGTCTCCAGCATATTGCCCCAGTCTGTCTCCAGCATATTGCCCCCAGTCTGTCTCCAGCATATTGCCCCCAGTCTGTCTCCAGCATATTGCCCCCAGTCTGTCTCCAGCATATTGCCCCCAGTCTGTCTCAAGCATATTGCCCCCAGTCTGTCTCCAGCATATTGCCCCCAGTCTGTCTCCAGCATATTGCCCCCAGTCTGTCTCCAGCATATTGCCCCCAGTCTGTCTCCAGCATATTGCCCCCAGTCTGTCTCCAGCATATTGCCCCCAGTCTGTCTCCAGCATATTGCCCCCAGTCTGTCTCCAGCATATTGCCCCCAGTCTGTCTCCAGCATATTACCCCCAGTCTGTCTCCAGCATATTGCCCCCAGTCTGTCTGAGTCAGACATAAAGAAAAAAAAAAAAAAAGTAAAATCCTCACCTCTCCCGTTCCCAGCGCAGGTCCGGTGCACTCAGCGTCTCTCCAGCTCTGCAACGCTCAGGACAGAGAGGCTGAGCGCGCAGTGATGACGTCATCGCACCCTCTGCCCTGAGACGTCGCAGAGTCAGAGGGCGCTGAAGACGCTGCAGCTGCCGCAGGAACCAGAAGAGGTGAGTATTAAAGGGGGGCCCAATGCCAGCGCTGGCACCGGGAGGGGGGGGGGCCTGGTCGTGGCGGCGGTCGGCGCCGCCCGAAGATTTAAAGGGCCCGCGTCTCTCTTTTTTTTTTTCTTCCTCCTCCTCTCTGGGTCGGAGCCGCCCCCGGCATTGTGCCGCCCGGGGCGGCCCGCACCCCCCGCACCCCCCTTCCTACGCCACTGCATCCTACTGAGGCGCGTAGCCGGTGGCCGGAACGCCGAGGAAGTATCAGGCTCCAAGCAATACTTCAAACCTACAGCAGGACAGTCAGCTATAGGCGGGCTGTCTCACACCAATCACCTATGAAGACATGGGGGGCATACTAGGAGAAGGGCAACAGTAGGGTCCAGGAAGAGCTCCGAGCCTACCCGTCATACGGGTGCGTCCTAGCCATATCATCTGGGGACGAAGAAGAACATCATAATACAGTTGTGAGGTAACACAAGAAACAGACACAACAGTTGTGGGGACTATCCCGTAAGCACAGCAGGGGAGGACCGCAACACACAAGCGCTAGAAGGTAGGCACAGATTTCCACCTGCAAAGGGAACTCTGGAGGTGCCATCGGACCGGCCGGACTTGCGCAGCCTGGTTAACCATATTCTGGACTGAGGACCCTGAAGCCTTCAGTAAAGAGGTAAAGAGACTGCAACCTGGTGTCCTCGTTATTTACTGCGACCGGCATTGCACCGCACTACCACCACCATCCACACCTATTATTTGGGCGCCCCTCAGCAGGGTCACGGACCGGGTCTAGCCACCGTGACAACCCCAGAACAGAGACTCAGAGGCCCGGTACCGGGTACCCCTCGGCCCTGCGACAGTGGGGGCGCTGCAAACTTGGCGTCACGAACAGGATCTACTTAAGCCTGAAGAATCGGGTCATGTGTGCCTTGGAAATGTGATTTATTATACTTGGGCTGTGACTTATTGCAAAGACTGTGTATTGCCACTTGCTGCCAAAAGTTCCCGCCAAAACCGCCGCCATTACAGCGATAAGGAGAGCGCAGGAGAAGAAGAGGGGCGTGGAGTGGGCGTAGACAAGCTGAAGAGCTCGAAAGACAATGGCCGCCCAGTCTAAATATTTCGGCCCTTTGAGGACGTGTCCATCAGCAGCCGAGATCCGCCTCCTGATCCTCAATGGTGGGCAGAGACAAAGAAAGCGAAACCGCCCACGAAGGAGAGAGCGGGAAAAGGACGAGGAAGAAGGAGCGAGCCACGTGGAGGACGCCATGGCCAGCCGCCCGGAGCCGGAGCGTGGGGTCGGAGCTGAGGACTCCCCTGTTATGATCCCAATGGCAGAGGATCTCTGATATTCCGGCAAGATAGCAAAAATATAAATACTGCTCTAGGGAGGTGGAAACTGGGCTAACCGCATACCTGATCCTGACACAAACAACTAAAAGTAGCCGGTGAACGTGCCTACGTTGGTTCTAGACGTCTCGAACCAGCCGGAGAACTGACTACCCCTAGAGGGAAAAAATAAGACCTCGCTTGCCTCCAGAGAAATTGAACCCCAAAGATATAGAAAGCCCCCAACAAATAACAACGGTGAGGCAAGAGGAAAACACAAACGTAGAGATGAACTAGATTCAGCAAAGTGAGGCCCAATAGTCTAGATAGCAGAAAATAGATAGTGGACTATGCGGTTAGCGGAAAACCCTACAAAACATCCATGCTGAACATTCAAGAACCCCCACATCGACTGACGGTGTGGAGGGAGAATATCAGCCCCCTAGAGCTTCCAGCGAGTCAAAAATCAAATGTAAAGCAAGCTGGACAAAAACACTGAATAATGCAAACGATCCAAATTGTACAAAACAGACTTAGCTTTTCTTGCATGAGGCAGACTGAAAGGAATCCAGAGGAGACCAAATAGGTCTGGATACAACGATGCCAGGCAAGAGACTGAGTCCAGAGGAGACTCAAATAGGAAACACCCGCTGCTTAACGACACAGCTGGAGCTCAGGCCTGCAACACAGCATACCTAACACAATACCGTTAGTGACCACCAGAGGGAGCCCAGAAACACAGTTCACAACAGTACCCCCCCCCTTGAGGAGGGGTCACCGAACCCTCACCAAGACCCCCAGGGCGATCAGGATGAGCAGCGTGAAAGGCATGAACCAAATCAGCCGCATGAACATCAGAGGCGACAACCCAGGAATTATCCTCCTGACCATAGCCTTTCCACTTAACTAAATACTGGAGTTTCCGTCTAGAGATACGAGAATCCAGAATCTTCTCCACCACGTACTCCAACTCGCCCTCAACCAAAACCGGGGCAGGAGGCTCAACAGCAGGAACCATAGGCACCACGTACCGCCGCAACAAGGACCTATGGAACACATTATGAATAGCAAAAGACGCTGGAAGGTCCAAGCGAAAAGACACTGGGTTAAGGATTTCCAAAATCTTATAAGGACCGATAAAGCGAGGCTTGAACTTAGGAGAGGAGACTTTCAAAGGAACATGCCGAGAAGACAACCAAACCAAATCCCCAACACGAAGTCGGGGACCCACACTGCGGCGGCGGTTGGCAAACCGCTGGGCCTTGTCTTGTGACAATTTCAAATTGTCCACCACATGGTTCCAAATCCGCTGCAACCTATCCACCACAGAATCAACCCCAGGACAGTCAGAAGGTTCAACCTGACCCGAGGAGAAACGAGGATGAAAACCAGAGTTGCAGAAAAAGGGTGAAACCAAGGTGGCAGAACTAGCCCGATTATTAAGGGCAAACTCGGCCAGTGGCAAAAAGGTAACCCAGTCGTCCTGATCAGCAGAAACAAAACATCTCAAATAAGTCTCTAACGTCTGATTAGTTCGCTCGGTCTGGCCATTAGTCTGAGGATGAAAAGCCGACGAAAAAGACAAATCAATACCCATCTTAGCACAAAAGGATCGCCAGAATCTGGACACAAACTGGGATCCTCTGTCAGATACAATATTCTCAGGGATGCCATGCAAACGAACCACATTCTGAAAGAACAAAGGAACCAAATCAGAGGAGGAAGGCAACTTAGGCAAGGGCACCAAATGGACCATTTTAGAAAAACGATCGCACACCACCCAGATGACAGACATCTTCCGAGACACCGGAAGATCCGAAATGAAATCCATGGAAATGTGCGTCCAAGGCCTCTTTGGGATAGGCAAGGGCAAAAGCAACCCGCTGGCACGAGAACAGCAAGGCTTAGCCCGAGCACAAATCCCACAGGACTGCACAAAAGAACGCATATCCCGCGACAAGGAAGGCCACCAAAAGGACCTGGCCACCAAATCTCTGGTACCGAAAATCCCAGGATGTCCCGCCAACACCGAAGAATGAACCTCAGAAATAACTCTGTTGGTCCATCCATCAGGGACAAACAATCTCTCTGGTGGACAACGATCAGGCCTATCAGCCTGAAATTTTTGCAGCCCTCGTTGCAAATCTGGGGAAATGGCAGACAAAATTACTCCCTCTCTGAGAATACCAGCCGGCTCAGAGACTCCCGGAGAATCAGGCACAAAACTCCTAGAAAGTGCATCAGCCTTCACGTTCTTCGAACCAGGCAGGTACGAGACCACAAAGTCAAAACGGGAGAAAAACAACGACCAACGGGCCTGTCTAGGATTCAGGCGCTTGGCAGACTCGAGGTAAATCAGATTTTTATGATCAGTCAAGACCACCACACGATGTCTAGCTCCCTCGAGCCAATGTCGCCACTCCTCAAATGCCCACTTCATGGCCAACAACTCCCGATTACCAACATCGTAGTTCCGCTCAGCAGGCGAAAATTTCCTTGAAAAGGAGGCGCATGGCTTCATCAAGGAGCAATCAGAACTTTTTTGCGACAAAACAGCCCCTGCACCAATTTCAGAAGCATCAACTTCAACCTGGAAGGGAAGAGAGACATCTGGCTGGCACAAGACTGGCGCTGAAGTAAACCGACGCTTCAGCTCCCGAAAGGCCTCCACGGCCGCAGGAGACCAATTCGCAACATCAGAACCCTTCTTGGTCATATCCGTCAAAGGTTTAACCACGCTGGAGAAATTAGCGATAAAACGACGGTAAAAATTAGCAAAGCCCAAGAACTTCTGCAGGCTCTTAACAGACGTGGGCTGAGTCCAGTCATGAATGGCACGGACCTTAACTGGGTCCATCTCCACAGTAGAAGGGGAAAAAATAAAACCCAAAAAAGAAACCTTCTGTACCCCAAAGATACATTTTGAGCCCTTCACAAATAGAGCATTCTCCCGCAAAACCTGAAACACCATCCTGACCTGGTTCACATGGGACTCCCAATCATCAGAAAAAACCAAAATATCATCCAGATAAATAATCATAAATTTATCCAGATATTTCCGGAAGATGTCATGCATGAAGGACTGAAACACAGAAGGAGCATTAGATAATCCGAAAGGCATCACCAGGTACTCAAAATGACCCTCAGGCGTATTAAATGCCGTTTTCCATTCATCTCCCTGCTTTATGCGCACAAGGTTATACGCACCACGAAGATCTATCTTGGTGAACCAACTGGATCCCTTAATCCGAGCAAACTAATCAGACAACAATGGCAAAGGATACTGAAATTTAACAGTGATCTTATTCAGAAGACGATAATCAATACAAGGTCTCAGAGACCCATCTTTCTTGCCCACAAAAAAGAATCCTGCACCAAGAGGGGACGAGGATGGGCGAATATGTCCCTTCTCCAAAGACTCCTTTATATAACTCCGCATCGCGGCATGCTCTGGCACAGATAAATTAAAGAGTCGTCCCTTAGGAAACTTACTACCAGGAATCAAATCTATAGCACAATCACAGTCCCTATGAGGAGGAAGGGCACTGGACCTGGCCTTATTAAATACATCCTGAAAGTCTGACAAAAACTCAGGGATCTCAGAAGGAGTAGAAGAAGCAATAGACACCAATGGAGAATCGCCATGAATCCCCTGACACCCCCAACTAGACACAGTCATAGCTTTCCAATCTAAAACTGGATTATGGGCCTGTAACCATGGCAGACCCAAAACGACAACATCATGCATTTTATGCAGTACCAAAAAACGAATCACCTCCTGATGTACAGGAGTCATGCACATGGTCACCTGCGTCCAATACTGAGGTTTATTCTCTGCCAATGGCGTAGAATCAATTCCTCTAAGAGGAATAGGATTTTCCAAAGGCTCCAGGACAAAACCGCAGCGCTTGGCAAACGACAAATCCATCAGACTTAAAGCAGCACCAGAATCCACAAAAGCCATAGCTGAGTAAGAAGATAATGAACAAATTAAAGTCACAGACAAAATAAACTTAGGCTGAAAAGTACCAATGGCGACAGGATTAACTTTTTTCTTTAAACGTTTAGAGCATGCTGAGATAACATGTGTTGAATCACCACAGTAGAAACACAACCCATTTTGACGTCTATGATTTTGTCGCTCGGCTCTGGTCAGAATTTTGTCACATTGCATAGAATCAGGTGACCGTTCAGACAGCACCGCCAAAGGATTATCAGATTTGCGCTCCCGCAAACGTCGATCAATTTGAATGGCTAGAGCCATTGAATCATTTAGACCTGTAGGGATAGGAAACCCCACCATCACATCTTTAATGGCTTCAGAAAGACCATTTCTGAAATTTGCGGCCAGTGCACACTCATTCCATTGAGTAAGCACGGACCATTTCCGAAATTTTTGGCAATATACCTCAGCTTCGTCCTGACCCTGAGAGATAACCAGAAACATTTTTTCAGCCTGATTTTCAAGATTAGGCTCCTCATAAAGCAAACCAAGTGCCAGAAAAAACGCATCAACATTCACCAATGCAGGATCTCCTGGCGCCAGAGAGAAGGCCCAATCCTGAGGGTCGCCGCGCAAGAAGGAAATAACAATCTTAACTTGCTGAGCGGAATCACCAGAGGAACGAGGTTTCAGAGACAGAAACAATTTACAATTATTCCTAAAATTCAGGAATTTAGATCTATCTCCAAAAAACGGCTCAGGAATAGGTATTTTTGGTTCAGGCATAGGGCTATGGATAACAAAATCCTGAATGCTTTGCACCCTAGCAGCAAGCTGATCCACACTAGAAGTCAAAGTCTGGACATTCATATCTGCAGCAGAGTTTCAGCCACTCAGAGAAAAAGGGGATGGAAGAAGCTAGGCAAACTGCAGCAAAAAAAAACAAAAACAAAAACTCAGAACTTCTTTTTAATCCCGCTTCTGCGATGCATTAAACATTTTCTTTTGGCCTGGCATTCTGTTATGATCCCAATGGCAGAGGATCTCTGATATTCCGGCAAGATAGCAAAAATATAAATACTGCTCTAGGGAGGTGGAAACTGGGCTAACCGCATACCTGATCCTGACACAAACAACTAAAAGTAGCCGGTGAACGTGCCTATGTTGGTTCTAGACGTCTCGAACCAGCCGGAGAACTGACTACTCCTAGAGGGAAAAAATAAGACCTCGCTTGCCTCCAGAGAAATTGAACCCTAAAGATATAGAAAGCCCCCAACAAATAATAACGGTGAGGCAAGAGGAAAACACAAACGTAGAGATGAACTAGATTCAGCAAAGTGAGGCCCAATAGTCTAGATAGCAGAAAATAGATAGTGGACTATGCGGTTAGCGGAAAACCCTACAAAACATCCACGCTGAACATTCAAGAACCCCCACATCGACTGACGGTGTGGAGGGAGAATATCAGCCCCCTAGAGCTTCCAGCGAGTCAAAAATCAAATGTAAAGCAAGCTGGACAAAAACACTGAATAATGCAAACGATCCAAATTGTACAAAACAGACTTAGCTTTTCTTGCATGAGGCAGACTGAAAGGAATCCGGAGGAGACCAAGTAGGTCTGGATACAATGATGCCAGGCAAGAGACTGAGTCCAGAGGAGACTCAAATAGGAAACACCCGCTGCTTAACGACACAGCTGGAGCTCAGGCCTGCAACAAGACATACCTAACACAATACCGTTAGTGACCACGAGAGCGAGCCCAGAAACACAGTTCACAACACTCCCCCAGCTACCCGGATAGGCACCGCAGCCAGACCTCCACAGTTGACGCTGACCTCCTGCAGACCGGAGCGGACGACCTGATCCACCAACTCCTGCGGACGCAGCTGAGCACTGAGGCCGGGTGGAAGAAGACCATCATCGGGAGCCTCACCAGACATCTGTCGGCAGCCTCGTCTGGTCCGGAGCAAGAAAGAAGTTCCAGCGCTCTAAAGCGAGAAAGCAGTGCCCTGCCGAAAAGTGAGATGCTGCAAACGGAGATGACAACGCCGCAGCGCAAGGCCCTGCAACTAGCATTCCAGACCCCAGCGGAGACGGAGCAGATCGGCACTGGAGGGACCGTATCTGAAGCAGGTATGAAGAACGACCCTGCCTCGCCAGCAGAGGACTTGCTGATAGGCCCCGTCGCGGTGCCCCCTCTCCCTGGGACCTATAGACTCCGGCGCCTTACACCCTGGGATCGGGCCACGGGTATGGAGCACTTCTTAAAGGCCCCGATCTCGCCGATCACCTTGCCGAGCGAGGTCTATGCGGAGCTTCGGCCGCCAGAGCGAGAGTAAACCTCAATGCCATGGATATGTAAATAGTTAACTGTTTGTTTCCCTGCTTTTTGCTGCTTTAAACCCGACTAGGGTTATTCTTAAAGGGATCCCTTCGTTTACCCGGGATCCCTATTGCTTTTATTTTTGCTTTTATTTTCCTTTTTGCTCCCTGTTCACCCATGTTATAAAGAACTGCTGGATCATGAACACTGCATGATTACAAACTTCTTGTAAATAGTTTGCACCTTCTTAAAGGTGCCCTCTACTGGTTTTATAAAAAGAAAAGACTCTTTGCGAAGAAACTGTTCCTGGAAGCAGTACCGGAGTCCTTGCTGCATACGGACTTGCAGCTTGAGAAGTTGCACTACCTCATAGAGACTTGGTTCCTTCTTAAAGGGAACGTTCATTGATAGCACTTAAAGTACAATGATGCCTTAAAGAGAAATAATGATAATGCTTACATGTGAAGTTATATGTAGTCAGACAGTTGATTGTAAGGAATGTTAAATAATGTGTTAGAGAATGAGGACAGGAAGTGAACCCGTACGGGGTTAGTCGGTGAGTCCTCCTAGGAGCCATACAGAGATGGCTCGGTGATCCTGAACTGAGAGATGGATGATACGTTCTATACTGTGTATAGTAGCAGAAAGGCAGTAGGCCGGGGCAGAAAGGGGCGGTCCTGCAACAGAACGAGAGGCAGTAGGCCTGGGGCAGATAGACAGGCGGTCCTGCAGATGTAAAGAAGGAGAATGTAGAAAAGTTGATTAGCCTTATAAAGTTTTATAAGAAGGTCTTTAGTGGATTCAGCGAGTATGTCCTTAAAGGCAAAGTTAAATTATTGTTCAAAAATTTTGCACTTAGTAGAATACCTGGTTGGGTAAGAAAAGTTATTTATAGTATGTTATTTAAAATATTTAACCATGTTTGTAACGTTCAAGTGTCCTCACCTCCCATAAAGGGAAGCTCTGTTAAAAAGTTTACTTGTACTTGCATTTTCAAAATTGTATGTCTTTTTGCTGACATGTATTGTTGTTTTCTTCCCAGTCCAGGAGTACTGGATTTAACCGGGGGGGAGTGCAGCGCCCCAGAGTCCTGGTCGTTGCAGTACTGGAGCTCCGCCGCTAAGGGGGGCTATGGTACATCTGATGGCACTGAAGGAGTTCATCTGACCAGGTATCACAGACACCAATACATTTCACAGTCTGGCCTCCAGGGGGAGCTAAGGGCACTATGCATTAGGCCACTCCTCACAGTCTGGTAAAACTGGGGGTTAGATAGGAAGTTAGATCAGAAAGCTGACTGGGTTGGAACCAGGCAACACCTTGTGGCAGAGGGTGTTGTAGGGGAAGATTCAGAGGGGTCCCTGTCAGGGGTGGGATCCTGACAGAGGCCTAGCAACCAGAGAGAACGTTACAGGACCGCGCCTGCACTTGATCGCGGCGGTACCCTAAGAAAGGACAAGAAGCGAGGTATATTGTGCTGAGTGAGAAACGAGATCAACGCAACAAGGAGAAATACCAGTAGGAGTCGTGCTGTAAGATCGAGGCAACATCCTACTGAGGCGCGTAGCCGGTGGCCGGAACGCCGAGGAAGTATCAGGCTCCAAGCAATACTTCAAACCTACGGCAGGACAGTCAGCTATAGGCGGGCTGTCTCACACCAATCACCTATGAAGACATGGGGGGCATACTAGGAGAAGGGCGACACTAGGGTCCAGGAAGAGCTCCGAGCCTACCCGTCATACGGGTGCGTCCTAGCCATATCATCTGGGGGACGAAGAAGAACATCATAATACAGTTGTGAGGGAACACAAGAAACAGACACAACAGTTGTGGGGACTATCCCGTAAGCACAGCAGGGGAGGACCGCAACACACAAGCGCTAGAAGGTAGGCACAGATTTCCACCTGCAAAGGGAACTCTGGAGGTGCCATCGGACCGGCCGGACTTGCACAGCCTGGTTAACCGTATTCTGGACTGAGGACCCTGAAGCCTTCAGTAAAGAGGTAAAGAGACTGCAACCTGGTGTCCTCGTTATTTACTGCGACCGGCATTGCACCGCACTACCACCACCATCCACACCTATTATTTGGGCGCCCCTCAGCAGGGTCACGGACCGGGTCTAGCCACCATGACAACCCCAGAACAGAGACTCAGAGGCCCGGTACCGGGTACCCCTCGGCCCTGCGACAGTGGGGGCGCTGCACATGTGCAGTATGCTTGCCTAAAGGCGGGCAAAGCCGAAAAGCAGTACGGCGCAGTACTGGTGCATACGCCATACTGCTTTTCGGCTTTGCCCACAATGAAGCTCCCCTTACTAAAGTCTCAAATGATCTACTAACAGCTAAATCTAATGGTCACTACTCCATGCTAATTCTCCTGGATCTCTCTGTTGCATTGGACACTGTGGATCATCAGCTCCTCCTCACTATGCTCTGCTCTATCGGCCTCAAGGACTCCTTTCTTTCCTGGTTCTCCTCCTACCTCTCTGACTTCTCCTTCACTGTATCTCTTGCCAACTCTTCTTCTTCTAATCTTCCCTTTACTATTGGGGTTCCACAAGGCTTAGTCCTAGGCCCCCTCCTCTTCTCCTTATATATTGCCCCTATTGGACAAACCATCAGCAGATTTGGTTTCCATCATCATCTCTGTGCAGATGTCACCTAACTATACACTTCTTTTCCTGACATTGCTTTCACTTTAATACAAAACACCAGTGATTGTCTTACCGCTGTCTCTAACATCATGTTCTCCCTCTATCTGAAACTGAATCTCTCCAAAACTGAACTCCTTGTGTTTCCTCCCTCTACTAACCTACCCATACCCGACTTTGCAATTTCCTTCGGTGGTGCAACCGTAACTCCCAAGCATCAAGCTCACTGTCTTGGAGTTATATTTGACACAGAACTTTCCTTTACTCCCTATATCTAATCACTCACTCACTCAGCTGCACCTTAATTCTCCAGAATCCAACCTTTTCTCACCTTTGAAACTGTAAAACCTCTTACTGTCACACTCTTAGGCTAGGTTCACGTTGCGTTAGTGGGTGATCGCTAACGGACAGCGTTGCACGGCGAAAATGTCACAATTAACGCCGTGCAACGGGTCCGTTAGCGCACCCATTGACAGCAATGTTGTTTCAGCCTGAAGCGCATCGCTTGTGCGTGCCTTTTTCGCGCCCAAGGTCCGTTCCCCGCTTTCGCTGATCGGGGATCTGCGAGAGAGGGGACGTTAGCGCGACCCCTAAACGCGGCCCCTACAAATACATTGCGTTAGCGCAATCCGCTAGCGCTAAACGGATTGCCCTAACGCAATGTGAACCTAGCCTTATTCACTCTAGTCTGGACTACTGCAAATCTCTTCTGATCGGTCTCTCTCTAGCCAAACTTTCTCCTCTCCAATCCCTCCTGAATGTGGCAGCCAGGGTTGTATTTCTATCAGGCCGTTTCAGTGATGCGTTGCCATATTCTTTAAATCCCACCTGGTATTATAGGATTCTAATGCAATGTCCTGTAATGCTACACTATGTTGCTGCTAGGTTGTATTATGCCTTTATAGCTAGATATTGTATTCCTGACCAAAGCCACTTTACTGTTCAGCATTGCTATTTTTATTAATTATTAATGTAAACTTGTTACATCTATACCTGAGATGTGACAGATGTGCCACTGATGGACGTTAGGCTGCAGGAGATGTAAGGGATTGATGAGGTTATGACCAGAATTAGAATACAGTGGGGAAAAAAGCATTTAGACAGCCACGAATTGTGCAAGTTCTCCCACTTAAATAGATGAGAGAGGCCTGTAATTGACATCATAGGTAGACCACAACTATGAAAGTCAAAATGAGAAAACAAATCCAGAAAATCACCTTGTTTGATTTGGCAAGATTCATTTTGCAAATTATAGTGGAAAATAAGTGTTAGTCACCTAAAAACATGCAAGATTTCTGGCTCTTACAGACAAGTAACTTCTTCTTTAAGAGGCTCCTCTGTCCTCCACTCATTACCTGTATTAATGGCATCTGTTTGAACTTGTTATCAGTATAAAAGACACCTGTCCACAACCTCAAACAGTCACACTCCAAACCCCACTATGGTGAAGACCAAAGAGCTGTCGAAGGACACCAGAAACAAAATTGTAGCCCTGCACCAGGCTGGGAAGACTGAATCTGAAATAGGCAAGCAGCTTGGTTGGATGAAATCAACTGTGGGAGTAATAATAAGAAAATAGAAGACGTACAAGACCACTGATAATCTCGCTCGATGTGGGGCTCCACGCAAGATCTCACCCCTTGGGATCAAAATGATCACAAAAATGGTGAGCAAAAATCCCAGAACCATACGGGGGACCTAGTGAATGACCTGCATAGAGCTGGGACCACCGTAACAAAGGCTACCATCAGTAACACAATACGCCGCCAATGACTCAGATCCTGCAGTGCAAGACGTGTACTACTGCTTAAGTCAGTACATGTCCGGGCCCATCTAAAGCTTGCTAGAGAGCATTTAGATTATCCAGAAGAGTATTGGGAGAATGTCTTATGGTCTGATGAAACCAAATTAGAACTGTTTGGTAGAAACAAAACTCGTCGTGTTTAGAGGAGACAGCATACCTACTGTGAAGCATGGGGGTGGCAACATCATGCTCTCGGGCTGTTTCTCTGAAAAGGGACCAGGACGACTGATTTGTGTGCACGAATGAATGAATGGGGCTATGTATCATGAGATTTTGAGTGCAAACCTCCTTCCATCAGCAAGAGCATTGAAGATGAAATGTGGATGGATCTTTCAGCATGATAATGGTCCCAAGCACACCGCCAAGGCAACGAAGGAGTGGTTTTGTAAGAAGCATATGAAGGTCATGGAGTGGCCTAGCCAGTCTCCAGATCTCAATCCCATAGAAAACCTTTGGAGGGAGATGAAAGTCCGTGTTGCCCAGCGACAGGCCCAAAACATCACTGCTCTAGAGGAGATCTGCATGGAGTAATGGGCCAATATACCACCAACAGTGTGTGCCAACCTTGTGAAAACTTACAGAAAACGTTTGACCACTGTCATTGCCAACAAAGGATATATAACAAAATATTGAGATGAACTTTTGTTAATGACCAAATACTTATTTTCCACCATAATTTGTTAAATCAATTTTGCCAAATCAGACAAGGTGATTTTCTGGATTCGTTTTCTGATTTTGACTCTCATAGTTGTGGTCTACCTATGATGTCAATTACAGGCCTCTCATCTTTTTAAGTGGGAGAACTTGCACAATTGGTGGCCGACTAAATACTTTTTTCCTCACTGTATGCTGCCTGGTTAAGAATAAGAAACACCTCCTGCAGGGTGATTCTGGGAAAAGTGGGAAGCATATGGAAGCTAGAGGTACAAGCAGTAGTGTTTGAGGGCTTTTTACTGTCATTGTGGTCCAATGTGTATTGAATTGCAGGTGAGTCGGCTGAGTCATGGGTCCGCGAAGGTCAAATGTCTCTTATATCATGTCAAAAGAGCAGTAAAGAATGGCGTTATGTGAGATGGCAGCTGTGCCTGAGAATATACAGCAGTATTAGGTTACTAGAGGGGATAATTATTTTTGTAATAAAGGGTTTGTCCAGGAGTGAATTTATGAAGACATATCCATAGGATAGGTAATTAATAGGAGATTGGTCGAGGTCTGACACCTGTCCCCTGTAAGGCCGGTTTCACATTTGCGCACCTGTGCGCAATATTTGATCCGCATAGATCCGCATGCGTCTTGCATACCTATGTTTAACATGGTGTATGTAGGGACATGCATTTGTATCAGTTTGCATGTGGATGCGTGCACATGTGTCGTTTCGCAGTGTGTGGTGGGGTCCGTCGATTACAACATGTTGCATTTTTTGAGACGTCAATTATGCGCAGTCATCCGCATGCAGATGATTGTGGATGGAGTGAGTCAAAACAACGCATTACTGTCTATGGAAGCACATTGGTGCGCAAGAACTGCGCATGTCCAGGAACTGTTTTGAGACACGCCCTCCAGGAAATATTGAACGCATGGGCATAATCAACGCAAACGCAAGCAAAAACGCATACAAACGCATGCGCACACAACATTTTTTTGCCGTCATGCATAAGCTGATGTAGATAAAAAATGCTGCATAAACATGCGTTTGCATGCGTTTTGGCATGCGTTTGCACATGCACATGAAACGCTGCGCACAGAAACGCTATTGGGAACTGTGATGCAGTGACCCCTGTAACAGGTAGGGGGCGCTGCATGGTCTCCCCAGTATGCACACAGAGGTGTATTGAGGCCATGAGAGTGCATGGCAGTTGCATGCATGGCTGTGGTCATAAGACAAAGTCCGGCATTGTGATGAATGGCCGATATGTGTGTAGCAGAGGAGGAGACTCTGCAATGCCAGCCTGTAGCAATGTGGTGTTCTGGGACCTGTAGTCCTACAGATATAGTATTTGGCATATTTATAATGGGAGGCTAGGCAGGGCTAGTTATGTGAGATGGGCGGGACAAACTAGCCACACACACCCACACTCCCACCCGGGGCAGTGGTAAAAAGGGATATAATGTGACCATGGTGTGGGTCACAGGGGTCCTGTGTGGTCTGAGTGTGCAGACCTGTATAGTACAGGTGCAAGGTCCAGAGAGATACCTCGGTGTTGGGTGTGTTAAGCCCTGAAGAGCACGTGGTGGGACTTTGCTACTGGTGGCCTGGGTATTGGACTGGTCCCAGCTGGGGATGGACTGGCCACCTGTGTGATCCTGTGTAACCTGGGTGTTGGGAGGTCCTGGGAGTAGGACCGGATCCCTGAACAGCACGAGGTGAGGACCGGGATCTGCAGAGCCAGTGACAGCTACTGCGTGGGGAAGCTACAGTCCTCCTGTGGGTCTGGACTGACTAAGATATGCCGCCCAGGCAAGTTGGTGATCCCTGTGAGGCAGCTTACCCAGAAGAGAGGACTGACAAGGAGTTAGCAGGTGGAGCAGGAGCTTCCGTAAGGGACCTCCATAAACTGTTGGTGCTTATTGTATCATGAACTGTGTGGTAACCCACGGTAACTGGTCAGAGAGGACCAGTGTGTTTAGTTGCCACAGACTAAGGATCTGAAACTTGATGTGATGTCCTGGTTCAGTGTGTAAAATGGACTGCTCATGATATGGTTTATGAGGTTTAATAAACCATATGGACTGCTTTGTTTGAAAAACCCGTGCCCGTGTGCTTGAATCCCATGCCAAGCGAGTGTCCCCAGAGCAATCTTACAGAACCTAGCCTTATTGACTTATTGTATAGAGCAACACAAGAGCACTGGATGCACTGTGCTGTGGTTGTGTGTTGTTATTGACTTATTGTATAGAACAACACAAGAGCACTGGACGCACTGTACTGTGGTTATGTGTTGTTATTGACTTATTGTATAGAACAACACAAGAGCACGGGACGCACTGTGCTGTGGTTATGTGTTGTTATTGACTTATTGTATATAACAACACAAGAGCACTGGACGCACTGCACTGTGGTTATGTGTTGTTATTGAATTATTGTATATAACAACACAAGAGCACTGGACGCACTGCACTGTGGTTATGTGTTGTTATTGAATTATTGTATATAACAACACAAGAGCACTGGACGCACTGCACTGTGGTTATGTGTTGTTATTGAATTATTGTATAGAACAACACAAGAGCACTGGACGCACTGCACTGTGGTTGTTTGTTGTTATTGACTTATTGTATAGAACAACACAAGAGCACTGGACGCACTGCGCTGTGGTTATGTGTTGTTATTGACTTATTGTATAGAACAACACAAGAGCACGGGACGCACTGCACTGTGGTTATGTGTTGTTATTGAATTATTGTATAGAACAACACAAGAGCACTGGACGCACTGTACTGTGGTTGTGTGTTGTTATTGACTTATTGTATAGAACAACACAAGAGCACTGGACGCACTGTGCTGTGGTTATGTGTTGTTATTGACTTATTGTATAGAACAACACAAGAGCACTCGACGCACTGCACTGTGGTTATGTGTTGTTATTGACTTATTGTATAGAACAACACAAGAGCACTGGACACACTGCGCTGTGGTTATGTGTTGTTATTGACTTATTGTATAGAACAACACAAGAGCACTGGATGCACTGCGCTGTGGTTATGTGTTGTTATTGACTTATTGTATAGAACAACACAAGAGCACTGGATGCACTGCGCTGTGGTTATGTGTTGTTATTGACTTATTGTATAGAACAACACAAGAGCACTGGACGCACTGCACTGTGGTTATGTGTTGTTATTGACTTATTGTATAGAACAACACAAGAGCACGGGATGCACTGCGCTGTGGTTGTGTGTCCTACAGATATAGTATTTGGCATATTTATAATGGGAGGCTAGGCAGGGCTAGTTATGTGAGATGGGCGGGACAAACTAGCCACACACACCCACACTCCCACCCGGGGCAGTGGTAAAAAGGGATATAATGTGACCATGGTGTGGGTCACAGGGGTCCTGTGTGGTCTGAGTGTGCAGACCTGTATAGTACAGGTGCAAGGTCCAGAGAGATACCTCGGTGTTGGGTGTGTTAAGCCCTGAAGAGCACGTGGTGGGACTTTGCTACTGGTGGCCTGGGTATTGGACTGGTCCCAGCTGGGGATGGACTGGCCACCTGTGTGATCCTGTGTAACCTGGGTGTTGGGAGGTCCTGGGAGTAGGACCGGATCCCTGAACAGCACGAGGTGAGGACCGGGATCTGCAGAGCCAGTGACAGCTACTGCGTGGGGAAGCTACAGTCCTCCTGTGGGTCTGGACTGACTAAGATATGCCGCCCAGGCAAGTTGGTGATCCCTGTGAGGCAGCTTACCCAGAAGAGAGGACTGACAAGGAGTTAGCAGGTGGAGCAGGAGCTTCCGTAAGGGACCTCCATAAACTGTTGGTGCTTATTGTATCATGAACTGTGTGGTAACCCACGGTAACTGGTCAGAGAGGACCAGTGTGTTTAGTTGCCACAGACTAAGGATCTGAAACTTGATGTGATGTCCTGGTTCAGTGTGTAAAATGGACTGCTCATGATATGGTTTATGAGGTTTAATAAACCATATGGACTGCTTTGTTTGAAAAACCCGTGCCCGTGTGCTTGAATCCCATGCCAAGCGAGTGTCCCCAGAGCAATCTTACAGAACCTAGCCTTATTGACTTATTGTATAGAGCAACACAAGAGCACTGGATGCACTGTGCTGTGGTTGTGTGTTGTTATTGACTTATTGTATAGAACAACACAAGAGCACTGGACGCACTGTGCTGTGGTTATGTGTTGTTATTGACTTATTGTATATAACAACACAAGAGCACTGGACGCACTGCACTGTGGTTATGTGTTGTTATTGAATTATTGTATATAACAACACAAGAGCACTGGACGCACTGCACTGTGGTTATGTGTTGTTATTGAATTATTGTATATAACAACACAAGAGCACTGGACGCACTGCACTGTGGTTATGTGTTGTTATTGAATTATTGTATAGAACAACACAAGAGCACTGGACGCACTGCACTGTGGTTGTTTGTTGTTATTGACTTATTGTATAGAACAACACAAGAGCACTGGACGCACTGCGCTGTGGTTATGTGTTGTTATTGACTTATTGTATAGAACAACACAAGAGCACGGGACGCACTGCACTGTGGTTATGTGTTGTTATTGAATTATTGTATAGAACAACACAAGAGCACTGGACGCACTGTACTGTGGTTGTGTGTTGTTATTGACTTATTGTATAGAACAACACAAGAGCACTGGACGCACTGTGCTGTGGTTATGTGTTGTTATTGACTTATTGTATAGAACAACACAAGAGCACTCGACGCACTGCACTGTGGTTATGTGTTGTTATTGACTTATTGTATAGAACAACACAAGAGCACTGGACACACTGCGCTGTGGTTATGTGTTGTTATTGACTTATTGTATAGAACAACACAAGAGCACTGGATGCACTGCGCTGTGGTTATGTGTTGTTATTGACTTATTGTATAGAACAACACAAGAGCACTGGACGCACTGTACTGTGGTTATGTGTTGTTATTGACTTATTGTATAGAACAACACAAGAGCACTGGACGCACTGCACTGTGGTTATGTGTTGTTATTGACTTATTGTATAGAACAACACAAGAGCACTGGACGCACTGCACTGTGGTTATGTGTTGTTATTGACTTATTGTATAGAACAACACAAGAGCACGGGATGCACTGCGCTGTGGTTGTGTGTTGTTATTGACTTATTGTATAGAACAACACAAGAGCACTGGACGCACTGCACTGTGGTTATGTGTTGTTATTGAATTATTGTATAGAACAACACAAGAGCACTGGACACACTGCGCTGTGGTTATGTGTTGTTATTGACTTATTGTATAGAACAACACAAGAGCACTGGATGCACTGCGCTGTGGTTATGTGTTGTTATTGACTTATTGTATAGAACAACACAAGAGCACTGGACGCACTGTACTGTGGTTATGTGTTGTTATTGACTTATTGTATAGAACAACACAAGAGCACTGGACGCACTGCACTGTGGTTATGTGTTGTTATTGACTTATTGTATAGAACAACACAAGAGCACTGGACGCACTGAACTGTGGTTATGTGTTGTTATTGACTTATTGTATAGAACAACACAAGAGCACGGGATGCACTGCGCTGTGGTTGTGTGTTGTTATTGACTTATTGTATAGAACAACACAAGAGCACTGGACGCACTGCACTGTGGTTATGTGTTGTTATTGAATTATTGTATAGAACAACACAAGAGCACTGGACACACTGTGCTGTGGTTATGTGATGCTTTTGACTTATTGCATAGAACAACACAAGAGCACTGGACGCACTGCACTGTGGTTATGTGTTGTTATTGACTTATTGTATAGAACAACACAAGAGCACGGGACGCACTGCGCTGTGGTTGTGTGTTGTTATTGACTTATTGTATAGAACAACACAAGAGCACTGGATGCACTGTGCTGTGGTTATGTGATGTTTTTGACTTATTGCATAGAACAACACAAGAGCACTGGACGCAGTGCACTGTGGTTATGTGTTGTTATTGACTTATTGTATAGAACAACACAAGAGCACGGGATGCACTGCGCTGTGGTTGTGTGTTGTTATTCACTTATTGTATAGAACAACACAAGAGCACTGGACGCACTGCGCTGTGGTTATGTGTTGTTATTGAATTATTGTATAGAACAACACAAGAGCACGGGACGCACTGCGCTGTGGTTGTGTGTTGTTATTGACTTATTGTATAGAACAACACAAGAGCACTGGACGCACTGCACTGTGGTTATGTGTTGTTATTGACTTATTGTATAGAACAACACAAGAGCACGGGATGCACTGCGCTGTGGTTGTGTGTCCTACAGATATAGTATTTGGCATATTTATAATGGGAGGCTAGGCAGGGCTAGTTATGTGAGATGGGCGGGACAAACTAGCCACACACACCCACACTCCCACCCGGGGCAGTGGTAAAAAGGGATATAATGTGACCATGGTGTGGGTCACAGGGGTCCTGTGTGGTCTGAGTGTGCAGACCTGTATAGTACAGGTGCAAGGTCCAGAGAGATACCTCGGTGTTGGGTGTGTTAAGCCCTGAAGAGCACGTGGTGGGACTTTGCTACTGGTGGCCTGGGTATTGGACTGGTCCCAGCTGGGGATGGACTGGCCACCTGTGTGATCCTGTGTAACCTGGGTGTTGGGAGGTCCTGGGAGTAGGACCGGATCCCTGAACAGCACGAGGTGAGGACCGGGATCTGCAGAGCCAGTGACAGCTACTGCGTGGGGAAGCTACAGTCCTCCTGTGGGTCTGGACTGACTAAGATATGCCGCCCAGGCAAGTTGGTGATCCCTGTGAGGCAGCTTACCCAGAAGAGAGGACTGACAAGGAGTTAGCAGGTGGAGCAGGAGCTTCCGTAAGGGACCTCCATAAACTGTTGGTGCTTATTGTATCATGAACTGTGTGGTAACCCACGGTAACTGGTCAGAGAGGACCAGTGTGTTTAGTTGCCACAGACTAAGGATCTGAAACTTGATGTGATGTCCTGGTTCAGTGTGTAAAATGGACTGCTCATGATATGGTTTATGAGGTTTAATAAACCATATGGACTGCTTTGTTTGAAAAACCCGTGCCCGTGTGCTTGAATCCCATGCCAAGCGAGTGTCCCCAGAGCAATCTTACAGAACCTAGCCTTATTGACTTATTGTATAGAGCAACACAAGAGCACTGGATGCACTGTGCTGTGGTTGTGTGTTGTTATTGACTTATTGTATAGAACAACACAAGAGCACTGGACGCACTGTACTGTGGTTATGTGTTGTTATTGACTTATTGTATAGAACAACACAAGAGCACGGGACGCACTGTGCTGTGGTTATGTGTTGTTATTGACTTATTGTATATAACAACACAAGAGCACTGGACGCACTGCACTGTGGTTATGTGTTGTTATTGACTTATTGTATAGAGCAACACAAGAGCACTGGATGCACTGTGCTGTGGTTGTGTGTTGTTATTGACTTATTGTATAGAACAACACAAGAGCACTGGACGCACTGTACTGTGGTTATGTGTTGTTATTGACTTATTGTATAGAACAACACAAGAGCACGGGACGCACTGTGCTGTGGTTATGTGTTGTTATTGACTTATTGTATATAACAACACAAGAGCACTGGACGCACTGCACTGTGGTTATGTGTTGTTATTGAATTATTGTATATAACAACACAAGAGCACTGGACGCACTGCACTGTGGTTATGTGTTGTTATTGAATTATTGTATATAACAACACAAGAGCACTGGACGCACTGCACTGTGGTTATGTGTTGTTATTGAATTATTGTATAGAACAACACAAGAGCACTGGACGCACTGCACTGTGGTTGTTTGTTGTTATTGACTTATTGTATAGAACAACACAAGAGCACTGGACGCACTGCGCTGTGGTTATGTGTTGTTATTGACTTATTGTATAGAACAACACAAGAGCACGGGACGCACTGCACTGTGGTTATGTGTTGTTATTGAATTATTGTATAGAACAACACAAGAGCACTGGACGCACTGTACTGTGGTTGTGTGTTGTTATTGACTTATTGTATAGAACAACACAAGAGCACTGGACGCACTGTGCTGTGGTTATGTGTTGTTATTGACTTATTGTATAGAACAACACAAGAGCACTCGACGCACTGCACTGTGGTTATGTGTTGTTATTGACTTATTGTATAGAACAACACAAGAGCACTGGACACACTGCGCTGTGGTTATGTGTTGTTATTGACTTATTGTATAGAACAACACAAGAGCACTGGATGCACTGCGCTGTGGTTATGTGTTGTTATTGACTTATTGTATAGAACAACACAAGAGCACTGGACGCACTGTACTGTGGTTATGTGTTGTTATTGACTTATTGTATAGAACAACACAAGAGCACTGGACGCACTGCACTGTGGTTATGTGTTGTTATTGACTTATTGTATAGAACAACACAAGAGCACTGGACGCACTGCACTGTGGTTATGTGTTGTTATTGACTTATTGTATAGAACAACACAAGATCACGGGATGCACTGCGCTGTGGTTGTGTGTTGTTATTGACTTATTGTATAGAACAACAGAAGAGCACTGGACGCACTGCACTGTGGTTATGTGTTGTTATTGAATTATTGTATAGAACAACACAAGAGCACTGGACACACTGCGCTGTGGTTATGTGTTGTTATTGACTTATTGTATAGAACAACACAAGAGCACTGGATGCACTGCGCTGTGGTTATGTGTTGTTATTGACTTATTGTATAGAACAACACAAGAGCACTGGACGCACTGTACTGTGGTTATGTGTTGTTATTGACTTATTGTATAGAACAACACAAGAGCACTGGACGCACTGCACTGTGGTTATGTGTTGTTATTGACTTATTGTATAGAACAACACAAGAGCACTGGACGCACTGAACTGTGGTTATGTGTTGTTATTGACTTATTGTATAGAACAACACAAGAGCACGGGATGCACTGCGCTGTGGTTGTGTGTTGTTATTGACTTATTGTATAGAACAACACAAGAGCACTGGACGCACTGCACTGTGGTTATGTGTTGTTATTGAATTATTGTATAGAACAACACAAGAGCACTGGACACACTGTGCTGTGGTTATGTGATGTTTTTGACTTATTGCATAGAACAACACAAGAGCACTGGACGCACTGCACTGTGGTTATGTGTTGTTATTGACTTATTGTATAGAACAACACAAGAGCACGGGACGCACTGCGCTGTGGTTGTGTGTTGTTATTGACTTATTGTATAGAACAACACAAGAGCACTGGATGCACTGTGCTGTGGTTATGTGATGTTTTTGACTTATTGCATAGAACAACACAAGAGCACTGGACGCAGTGCACTGTGGTTATGTGTTGTTATTGACTTATTGTATAGAACAACACAAGAGCACGGGATGCACTGCGCTGTGGTTGTGTGTTGTTATTCACTTATTGTATAGAACAACACAAGAGCACTGGACGCACTGCGCTGTGGTTATGTGTTGTTATTGAATTATTGTATAGAACAACACAAGAGCACGGGACGCACTGCGCTGTGGTTGTGTGTTGTTATTGACTTATTGTATAGAACAACACAAGAGCACTGGACGCACTGCACTGTGGTTATGTGTTGTTATTGACTTATTGTATAGAACAACACGAGCACAGGATGCACTGCGCTGTGGTTGTGTGTTGTTATTGACTTATTGTATAGAACAACACAAGAGCACTGTACGGACTGTGCTGTGGTTATGTGATGTTATTGAATTATTGTATAGAACAACACAAGAGCACTGGACGCACTGCACTGTGGTTATATGTTGTTATTGACTTATTGTATAGAACAACACAAGAGCACGGGACGCACTGCGCTGTGGTTATGTGTTGTTATTGACTTATTGTATAGAACAACACAAGAGCACTGGACGCACTGCACTGTGGTTATGTGTTGTTATTGACTTATTGTATAGAACAACACAAGTGCACTGGACGCACTGCACTGTGGTTATGTGTTGTTATTGACTTATTGTATAGAACAACACAAGAGCACTGGACACACTGTGCTGTGGTTGTGTGTTGTTATTGACTTATTGTATAGAACAACACAAGAGCACTGGACGCACTGTGCTGTGGTTATGTGATGTTATTGAATTATTGTATAGAACAACACAAGAGCACTGGACGCACTGCACTGTGGTTATGTGTTGTTATTGACTTATTGTATAGAACAACACAAGAGCACGGGACGCACTGCGCTGTGGTTATGTGTTGTTATTGACTTATTGTATAGAACAACACAAGAGCACTGGACGCACTGCACTGTGGTTATGTGTTGTTATTGACTTATTGTATAGAACAACACAAGTGCACTGGACGCACTGCGCTGTGGTTATGTGTTGTTATTGACTTATTGCATAGAACAACACAAGAGCATGGGACGCACTGCGCTGTGGTTATGTGTTGTTATTGACTTATTGTATAGAACAACACAAGAGCACTGAACGCACTGCGCTGTGGTTATGTGTTGTTATTGACTTATTGTATAGAACAACACAAGAGCACGGGACGCACTGTGCTGTGGTTATGTGTTGTTTTTGACTTTTTGTATAGAACAACACAAGAGCACTGGACACACTGTGCTGTGGTTTTGTGTTGTTATTGACTTATTTTATAGAACAACACAAGAGCACTGGACGCACTGCGCTGTTGTTGTGTGTTGTTATTGACTTATTGTATAGAACAACACAAGAGCACTGGACACACTGTGCTGTGGTTGTGTGTTGTTATTGACTTATTGTTTAGAACAACACAAGAGCACTGGACGCACTGTGCTGTGGTTATGTGATGTTTTTGACTTATTGTATAGAACAACACAAGAGCACTGGACGCACTGTGCTGTGGTTATGTGATGTTTTTGACTTATTGTATAGAACAACACAAGAGCACGGGACGCACTGTGCTGTGGTTATGTGTTGTTATTGACTTATTGTATAGAACAACACAAGAGCACTGAACGCACTGCGCTGTGGTTATGTGTTGTTATTGACTTATTGTATAGAACAACACAAGAGCACTGAACGCACTGCACTGTGGTTATGTGTTGTTATTGACTTATTGTATAGAACAACACAAGAGCACTGGACGCACTGTGCTGTGGTTGTGTGTTGTTATTGACTTATTGCATAGAACAACACAAGAGCACGTGACGCACTGCGCTGTGGTTATGTGTTGTTATTGACTTTTTGTATAGAACAACACAAGAGCACTGGACACACTGTGCTGTGGTTGTGTGTTGTTATTGACTTATTTTATAGAACAACACAAGAGCACGGGACACACTGTGCTGTGGTTGTGTGCTGTTATTGACTTATTGTATAGAAGAACACAAGAGCACTGGACGCACTGCGCTGTGGTTATGTGATGTTTTTGACTTATTGTATAGAACAACACAAGAGCACTGGACGCACTGCACTGTGGTTATGTGTTGTTATTGACTTATTGTATAGAACAACACAAGAGCACTGGAAGCACTGCGCTGTTGTTGTGTGTTGTTATTGACTTATTATATAGAACAACACAAGAGCACTGGACGCACTGTGCTGTGGTTATGTGTTGTTATTGACTTATTGTATAGAACAACACAAGAGCACTGGACACACTGTGCTGTGGTTGTGTGTTGTTTTTTACTTATTGTATAGAACAACACAAGAGCACTGGACGCACTGCGCTGTGGTTATGTGATGTTTTTGACTTATTGTATAGAACAACACAAGAGCACTGGACGCAGTGCACTGTGGTTATGTGTTGTTATTGACTTATTGTATAGAACAACACAAGAGCACTGGACACACTGCGCTGTGGTTATGTGTTGTTATTGACTTATTGTATAGAACAACACAAGAGCACTGGACGCACTGCGCTGTGGTTATGTGATGTTTTTGACTTATTGTATAGAACAACACAAGAGCACTGGACGCACTGCACTGTGGTTATGTGTTGTTATTGACTTATTGTATAGAACAACACAAGAGCACTGGACGCACTGCGCTGTGGTTATGTGATGTTTTTGACTTATTGTATAGAACAACACAAGAGCACTGGACGCAGTGCACTGTGGTTATGTGTTGTTATTGACTTATTGTATAGAACAACACAAGAGCACGGGACACACTGTGCTGTGGTTGTGTGTTGTTATTGACTTATTTTATAGAACAACACAAGAGCACTGGACGCACTGCACTGTGGTTATGTGTTGTTATTGACTTATTGTATAGAACAACACAAGAGCACTGGAAGCACTGCGCTGTTGTTGTGTGTTGTTATTGACTTATTGTATAGAACAACACAAGAGCACTGGACACACTGTGCTGTGGTTGTGTGTTGTTTTTGACTTATTGTATAGAACAACACAAGAGCACTGGACACACTGTGCTGTGGTTGTTTGTTGTTATTGACTTATTGTATAGAACAACACAAGAGCACTGGACACACTGTGCTGTGGTTATGTGTTGTTATTGACTTATTGTATAGAACAACACAAGAGCACTGGACGCACTGTGCTGTGGTTATGTGATGTTTTTGACTTATTGTATAGAACAACACAAGAGCACGGGACGCACTGTGCTGTGGTTGTGTGTTGTTATTGACTTATTGTATAGAACAACACAAGAGCACTGGACGCACTGTGCTGTGGTTATGTGTTGTTTTTGACTTATTGTATAGAACAACACAAGAGCACGGGACGCACTGTGCTGTGGTTGTGTGTTGTTATTGACTTATTGTATAGAACAACACAAGAGCACTGGACGCACTGCGCTGTGGTTATGTGATGTTATTGACTTATTGTATAGAACAACACAAGAGCACGGGACGCACTGTGCTGTGGTTGTGTGTTGTTATTGACTTATTGTATAGAACAACACAAGAGCACTGGACGCACTGTGCTGTGGTTATGTGTTGTTTTTGACTTATTGTATAGAACAACACAAGAGCACGGGACGCACTGTGCTGTGGTTGTGTGTTGTTATTGACTTATTGTATAGAACAACACAAGAGCACTGGACGCACTGTGCTGTGGTTATGTGTTGTTTTTGACTTATTGTATAGAACAACACAAGAGCACTGGACGCACTGCGCTGTGGTTATGTGATGTTTTTGACTTATTGTATAGAACAACACAAGAGCACGGGACGCACTGTGCTGTGGTTGTGTGTTGTTATTGACTTATTGCATAGAACAACATAGGAGCTTATCTTACACCGTGTCTTATGCAATGAGGCAGTGCTTAATGTGCCTAAAAACTTCATATGAATTTGTAGCATCGGAATTAAGATTTCATAATGAACCTATGAAATTGTTGAATTTTCTGCTATTAATAGATGGATGTCACACACTTCGTGCAGATGAGTGTATTTTTTTTGTTATCTAAGAAAATCAGATAAATTCTGCTAATATCACTGTGAACAGACTCTGATCTGAAAAGAGTGTGAACATAACGTGATCCCATTCTCCATCTTCTCCACTCTGTGAGTGCGCGGAAATCAGACTGCACTCAGATGTCATTCGAGTGCAATCAAATCAGCAATTATTAAAATTGACAAACCCAAGTACAGATTCATATGTTCAAGGATTGCAATGTAGCAGTAAAAATCAAATGGTATATGATTTATCCATATGGGATACGATTTTATTTGCGGACATTAGTCTCATCTGACACACAGAAGAAGCAAGTCCAAGCTGCATCGCGTTTTGTGGGGGTTTAGTACGCAAGTTCCGATGGGACCACTGAGCGTGGAGATGAATGCAATGTGACAGAGGCCTTAGGAATCGCATGGCTGATATCTATTTTTTACTGTTCCACAACCATTCATGGCTCCTTTGGATCAGGACATGACCATCTCAGACTGTGGTCATCTGTAGGGTGATTGGGGTCACAGCCAGGGTGCACTGCTCTTTTCTGGCGTTACCCTTTGGCCAGTGATATGATTGGATGCAGAGGTAGCACAAGGTTCTTAGGGTTGTCTTGCTGCTGCAGAAACAAGGCTATGGGTGAAGAATGATGGGTATCATTAGAACCCTGAAATGCCTATTTCCAAAAATTGATATCTCTTAGCAATTAATGAAGTTTTTTTGTTTCTTGTTTTTGAAATCCGTTCTTGCTAAGCAGAGTTTTCTATGTGGAAATGTCCCATCCATCGTGAATCCAAGAAATGTTCTCCTCGCCACAATCTCATACATAGAAGTCTGATATTATTGAGTAATTTTGTACTGGACGCTTGTGGGGAATGTCTGTCTGGTAGCACAGGGCATGGCATGTCGTTCTTCAGCAAGGATGACATCACTGATATTTAGCAAGTGTGACTTTAGGACATGCTCACCACGTGTGGTATTTTGGAAATCAGCGGGGGCAGCACAGCCTCAGGGACAGAACAGTAGGTGCTTGGCAGGAAGAAAATTAAGGTCACAGGTGGCCGAGTCCTTTGATGAAACTTGCAAATGATGTTAAAGAGACTTTCCTTGTTCACAAAGTCTTTTCCTTTATTATTCTCTGGACTCCTTTGTCACCTCCTCCCTTTTTTGCCTCTTGTGAATAAATTGCGCATTATTTTATAGTCTTTTAAAGTAATGGTAATACAGTTACACTTCACTGCTTCTCCTATTGTGTCCTAGTGCTTCAGTATGTCAAGGTAATGAAAAAGTATCATGTCCCTTGTGCATCAGGATTGTTATTTCTACACAGATCATATTGTACATCTCAAAGATTTCCAAAAAAATGGAGGTTCAATACTTGTGTTGTAGCTATCTGATATGTGATATGCAGCTCTGGTAAAAATTAAGAGACCACGGCAAAATGTTCAGTTTGTCTGATTTTTCTCTTTATAGGTATATTTTTGAGTAAAATGTAAATTGTTCATTTATTCTATAAACTTTTGACAACATGTCTCCGAATTTCCAAGCAATAAATTTTGTATTTTTTTCTGAAAAAGAAAAATGGTCAAAATTAAAAAAAAAAACCCTCAGTGCTTTCAGACCTCTAATGCAAAGAAAAAAAGTTCATAATCATTTAGAAACAACAATACGTACTAATGTTTTATCTCAGGAGGAGTTCAGAAATCAATATTTTGTGGAATAACCATGATTTTTAATCACAGCTTTCATGCGTCTTGGCATGCTTTCCACTAGTCTTTCACACTGCTTCTGGTGCAAAAGTTTAAGCATTTCTCCTTTGTTTGATGGCTGGTGACTATCCATCATCCTCGTGATTACATTCCAGACGTTTTCAATAGGGTTCAGGTCTGGAGATTGGGCTGCCCATGACAGGGTTTTGATGTGGTGGTCTCTTAATTTCTGCCAGAGCTGTATATGGTGGGAATGTGAATCCATTACTGTGATATGTATGAAAGTTACCTTTTTCCCTCTGCAATGTCATATATAATATCTAAACATCTTTCTTTTTGAGTAGAGATACTCTATTTATGAGTAGAAATGAGCAGATCGATCACTGGAGGATCAACCTTGAGTCAAATTTACTGAAATTTGAGGTTCCATGTGAATTTGAACACTTTGCGATAAGCACCATTTCCCTCTAATCTCTTTTTGTGTGGTCACACATGCCTCCCGATAATGCCCTGCACCTATGACCTCTAACGGATTATCATCGCTTGAACAGTGGTGGTCAGTACCTGGGACATCACAGATCAGCGGTTCCCAGTGGTGGACAGTTTATACAGCAGTCGTTTTCCATCACTGTTTTCCATCACCGGAGACTTACCCAGTAATTTCTCTCCTGTTGTGTTTAAACTCCCATGGTCAGTAGGGTCCTCACTTTCTTCCTCCATTAAATTTTAAGCTCTCATGGTCAGTGGAGTCTTTTCTCTTTCTCCTCTCCCCCACATATATTTTCCAAGCAATTACAAGCTTTACCAGTATTGAGATTCATGCTAATTTATTTGCAGAAAATCAAATTATTTGGAAAAATTTGGCAAAGTCAGAAAATTTGAATTTGATAAGATCCACTCATCTTGATCTTTGAGTATAATCCAGTAGTATTAAGTATATCTTAATTGAAAACAGACTAAAAACAGTTAAATATTGGAAAAATCTCATTTCAACCCCCTTAGCAGAAATCACAAACCGTTTTAACAAAATTTTGCCTCTCTGAAAAGATTTATGTTGGCACTCACCTTAAAACTAGGGTCACATGGGCATATATTCTTTCATCCGAGAGAATTGGGTGGATTACACACTCTGAAAGTGTGTAAGTATGATCAGAGTTTGATCAGAGTGTGATTCGATTGCAGATTGTACGAGTGCAATCTGACAAAACATCGGATCACACTCAAGCCAATCTTATTCTACAGTATGTAGCTGTGCACAAGTCCAATTTATTCCTCGAACTGAGCCGGTTCAAGGGAACAATTCCAGGATGTCCGAGTGTGATCTTATGACCAGAATGCAGCATAAAAGAGCATCGTTCATGCATTATCTTGGGGGAACAGGACTCATGCTGCCGAGAACCATAGCAGTCTATTCTCATGGACTGTTAGTGGGCATTGTTGGCTTTGGTCTGCCTGTGTAAAGAGACATTCAAACGACCACCAATAGGTAAAGGTTTACCGATTGCAGGTAGCATCTTGCCACTGGTCCGTTTGTGTAAACGGACATTTAGGCTACTACCGTAGATTCTTTCATCTGAGAAAATAAGGCCAATTATGCAAATTGACAATCTGATCAAACTCTGGTCCTAGTGTCAGCATATTGTGATCAGCTCCTCGGAAGAGAGAATCGTATCACACTGTAAGAAGATGGAGAACAAAATTTCTCCATCTTCTCCATTGTGTCACTGCTCGAAAATTGGACTACACGTGATCATTTGCATTCACTCATTGCTTTGCATGGTCGAGAGCGTTACGATATTCGGACCAAACTCGGACAAGCTGCAAGCCGATTCAAGGAAAAAAAATCAGACATGTGCGCGGCCCCATAGAATAACATTTCTCCAAGTGTGATTCGATTTTTTGTTGGATCGAACTTTGACGGAAAATATGGTGGTGTAAGTGAGCCCTAATTGTGTTAGTCTGCAATGTCTTATTTGTACATGTACCCTCTGATTTGTAAAGTGCTTTCGAGTTTTTGGTGCTACATCGACAACAATATGCCATGTTCAAATTACTGTTTTGAAGGCGACACCTTTGGGTTTTATAGGAAAAGGATGAAAGTGTGTGTTGAGTTATGGGTAGCTAATAAGTAGAAAATAAAATCCTGTAACCTGATTCTAGTGATTTATGAGCGGGGACACCATGGCTCAGCATTGGCAGGAGCAGTTCAGGGGGTGGAGTGCAAGTCCTTAGCATTACAGTGCAGGCACCTGAGTTTGAATACTGTGGCTCAGCATCAGAGCGGAGACGTAGAGCTGACATGTGGAGAATTTGCAAATTTCCTCTGGATCTGTGTGGGCTTAGATAACACGCATTGGATATAAAGAGCTGAGGCTGCTGCTTGTCTGACCCGGAACTCAGTCTATGGTAAGCAGATCTTAGCGTAATCTACAGAAGTTATGGCAGGAATTCCTTTAATCTGTATAAATGAGAAGGCAAGCGGGCTCTACATCGCATCTCATAGGTCCTGGAAGGAAATGCAGTGCCATAAGTTGGTGTTTGTGGTTTCATAGAATTATTGCTTTTATATCGTCTTTATAAGCTATCATTATTTTAGCCTTGTCTACAAATAAATTATAATATGATGTTATTGCTACTTAGTTTATTTAGAGATGAGGCTGAAATAATGATTACATATAATTAGGGAAGACAGTTTTTCTCATTATCTTACAATCTAAACTATATATAGATTTAATTGTAAGTTTTGCACATTGGGTTGAAAAAATATATATTCAAGATCTTTTTCGTTTGAGAAAGTGGTGCAAATTTTGTCAAAATTGTGCTAATGAAATTTTCACCAGGAACATTGAAATCTGCACAAATGTTCCTGGTGAAAATTTCATTAGTACGATTTTGACAAAATTTGCACCCCTTTCTCAAACGAAAAAGATTAGGCATCTTAAAACGGTTCTTTTTATTCTGCGTTGTCTAATTTTGGAACTGAACTACATTTTGATATTGTATAACTGCATAACTTTTTCCCCAAAAAATATTTTTCTGCTTGATTATAATATTTATATTGGAAATCACTTTATGTCTTTCTACTCACTATTTTGTCTTGGCCCTTTCTTCTTTTTCTCTCTGTCTTGTTAACTCTTCGTAGTGTTGGTTTAGATGATCTCACCATCATCTGGAGAGATGTTTGTAATGCAGATCTTTATGCTCCAGCAGAGGAGGGCAGGTCAGGTAATGGCCTCGGGCTGGGGAGAGGCAATGTGTGTAGTAAAGTGAAGGATTATACACTGCATGTCGTTTACATAAGACTAGCTCTGGCCTCCACAGTCAATGAGTAGGAAATTCTGCCATATGTTTTGGTTGAATACATTCATAGTTTTCTATTAGGAAAGGGTCACATGATCATATTTCCTCTCATTTGAGAGAATCAGGCCGATTAGGCTAATGACAGTCTGATCAAAGGTTGATGCGTTTGATTCGACTTTCTCAGATGTGTAAAAGATGTAAAACAAATGTCTACATTCAGTCCATGAAAATTGGACTGCAGTCGGATGTCATCTGAGTGCTCTCCTATTTTTTATTTTATGGGGACGGACACATTGACTGGCATTGCCGAGTGCAATCAGATTTACGGATGCTAATCATGCATGCTGCAATTTTTTTTCCTACAACAGAGGAAAAATTGGACATGTGTAAAGCCCTATAGAATAACATTAGTTCAAGTGCAATGTGATGCTTTGTAGGATCACAGTCGGACCGAAAATACAGTGGTCTGCATGAGCCCTTACTGAGTTATGGCAAACGGTCAGTATCTGATTGGCTACAATACTATTACCTGAGGTGTACTAATCATGCCGATACAGTTGAATGTGGTGCATAGGGAAGGCGGTGCCGGGTGGGCCCTTCTGACTCATGAGTGGCTACTGGCTGGGGGCCCTAGGCAGCTGCCTATTCTGCCAGCCCCTGACGCCGACCCTGCTAAACAGTAACTAAGCTTCTCAATATATCTGCATACCAAAATGTACACCATACCAATACACCTCTATTGCTTCTTTTTTCACCTCTTGGATTATCAACCAAGTATTATTATATTAGATATTTAGAAAATCAATGAACGTGATTTTTTATCAGATATTATACAGCCTCCTATTCCTTTATAAAATCTCTTACTCCATTTGTGCATTAAACAGAGAAACAAACATTGACATTTGCTTTTGTTATAACTAGCGTCACCCTTATTTCCTTAGTTTGGCAAGATCTTTCCCTTACTCCTCTTACTGGAAAGGGAATAATAAAATACCGTTTGATCCTATGTAGCTTAATGACGTTCACATTTTCTGCCTGACATTACTCCAAATGTGACGCAGATTTTCATTTCAAGTGACAAATTTTGGCACGTTCCTTTTAAAACAATATGCCATAAGTGGTGTGAACGTGCACTAGGTGGCAGCACTGAGTAAGGCTGGGAAAAAGACATGTGAAACATTTGGTGGCCATGCGTGTCCTATAATGGAATGTGCTCTGAAGTAACAATAACAACAACAGGGTCGGCTTTATTACCAGGGCCTGTCCATGTAGGCTGCATACACTTTATACTATAAACAGATCAGAAATAGGATTACTTTCATATGCACTTTACGGTATATTTGTTTTACTCCCTCAAATAGCGCCATCATATTCCATAGCATTTTACAGACATCATCACTGTCCGCAATGGGTCTCATATTCTAAATTCTATATCAGTACATCAGGTGAAATAGCTATTGAACATGTAAGTAAATGTATTTCTAAAGGCACTATTGACATGACATTCTCGCCATATGTCAGTAACAACCCATCCATTCCACACAGGCAAAGTAATCAAACCATAGATGTCCATCATTTACGTTATACAGTATGTTATAATGAGAAATGACACAGGAAAAAGTATTGAATACGCTTACTGAAATCTAATTAATACTTTATACAAAAGCCTTTGTTGGTGATGACAGCTTTAAGACACTTCCTGTTTTGAGAAACTAGTCTCAGACATTGCTCAGGTGTGATTTTGGCCCATTCTTCCACACAAACACTCTTAAAAACCTGAAGGTCCTGTGGTCTTCTATGAACTCTGAACTTTAGTTCCTTCCATACATTTTCTGTTGGATTCAGGTCTGGTGATTGGCTGGCCATTCTAGCAGCTTTATTTTCCTTTCTCCGAAACAAATTGAGAGTTTCCTTGGCTGTGTGTGTGGGATCACTGTCTTTCTGAAACGTCCACCCTCGTTTCATCTTTATCATCCTGGTAGATGGCAGCAGATTTTTATTAAGAATGTCTCGGTACTAGTGTTGAGCATTCCGATACCGCAAGTATTGGGTATCGGCCGATACTTGCGGTATCGGAATTCCGATACCGGGATTCCGATACTTGCCGCGTATCGGATACCGGAATCGGAAGTTCCCAGATTCAAAATGCACAAATTCAGCCAATGAGAATGATTTCAAGTGTGGGCACATCCTGTTCAGCATGGAGGGCATGAAACTACTGGCATGGCTGTGATTGGCTGCTGAAATGATGTCATGATGCAGTTTAAAAGTCGCTGGCGCCATTTTGCGATCACTCTGCTGTGAATTCAGTTAGTGACAGGACGCTGTTTGCTGACTGAGGGCCAGTTTAGAGATAGCGATTTGCTTCTTTGTGCTTTCCAAAGGCTAATTTAGCAACCGCTGTGTTCACCTACTATTCACCTTGCTTTTGCCTTGTAGCGCTGTTTTCACAGCGATCTGCAAGGTCTGTGTGTGTGTGTGTGTGTGTGAGTGCAGCCCACTCTCTAGTCTGAGTGCAGCCACATAGGCCATCCATAGCTGGTTGTATTCAGTTCAGGGAGGGTGGTTCATTGCCTCATACTGTTCTTTTTTTTTTTTTTTTTCCAAGTAGTGTAGTCTGCTGCTAATTTTTAACAAAAAATCCTATTAGTGTCTTTCCACCCGTCTCCAGCTAATTTGTGGAAAAACACTACATAGGATAACGTAGAGGAGGGTTTTTGGGCCTTGCAGCGCCGTTTACGGCTGTCTGCACGGTCTCCGTGTGACTGCAGCTCGCCCTGTAGTCTGTGAGCAGCCATAGCCTGGTTGTCTCCAGCTCAGGGTTCTTCACTGCGTCATACCGCAAAATCAATTTTCATTTTGTTTTAAGTAGTGCAGGCTGCTGCACATTTTTTCAAAAAATTCCTATTAGTGTCTTTCCACCCGTCTCCAGCTAATTTGTGGAAAAACACTACATAGGATAACGTAGAGGAGGGTTTTTGGGCCTTGCAGCGCCGTTTACGGCTGTCTGCACGGTCTCCGTGTGACTGCAGCTCGCCCTGTAGTCTGTGAGCAGCCATAGCCTGGTTGTCTCCAGCTCAGGGTTCTTCACTGCGTCATACTGCAAAATCAATTTTCATTTTGTTTTAAGTAGTGCAGGCTGCTGCACATTTTTTCAAAAAATTCCTATTAGTGTCTTTCCACCCGTCTCCAGCTAACTTGTGGAAAAACACTACATAGGATAACGTAGAGGAGGGTTTTTGGGCCTTGCAGCGCCGTTTACGGCTGTCTGCACGGTCTCCGTGTGACTGCAGCTCTCTCTGTTGTCAGTTCAGCCCCCAAAAAATAAATAAATAATAAAGTTCACCAAACACACCAGTGACACCACTTTACATTTCTGTAGGCCACATTAGCTCATATTAAAGTCTAGTCCACACTTTAGAAAATTAGTGTTTCTTATACCTGTTAGGAGGAGTTGTTCAGGAATAAGCACACAAAGCCGTTAGTACTTTTCTGCTTATCTTTATCAGTCACCCAAGATGAAGAAGGCAGTGAGTAAGGCACGTGGGCGTGGGCGCGGAGCAGGGAGGGGACGTGGGGATTCTGTGCCCGCTGCGGGCACCGGTGACTCATCAGCACCCACTTTCACAAGGGAACAGTCATTCATGCGCAGCTTTGTCGCAGAGCGCCGTACACCGCTGCTGCGTGAAGACCAAATTGAAGCCGTTGTCGGATGGATGGCAGCTAATGCATCAACTTCAATTAGTGCCACATCCTCTCAGACACAGAGCACTGGAGAGCAGCCATCTGTCTCTTCACCACCTGCCAAATTGCCCAGGCAGACAGAGAGCCCAGGACAGGAGCCGTCTCTACTTCTGTTCTCTGAATCTCTTGGCTTGGAAACAGGGGGCCAGCCAAGCAGCATTGGAGAAATGGAAGAAGAGGCAGGGTGCAGTGATGCCCAACAGCTTTTTCTCTCTTCCTCTGAAGAGGCGGGTGGGCCAGTGGCTCCGGTCACCACATCGCAGGCTGCATCAGCTGATGATGACACTCAGGTGCCACTTACTGGTGCGTGCTCTGCTGCTGAGACTACCTAGGAGGAGCAGTTGGGGGCAGAGGGTAGTGTAGATGATGAGGTCCTTGACCCATCTTGGCGTGAGGGACAGGAAGGTGGTGGGAGCAGCTCTGAGGAAGAGATTCCCCGTACGGCCCAAAGAGGGAGAGGGAGGGGGAAGACTGCGGATCCTGCAGCCTCCGCTTTGGCAGCCGTTAGGAGCATGTCTCTTCCAAAAGCCAAAAAGGGCGCTCCCAAGACTTGCAGTGCCTGGTCCTTTTTTGACACAGTTGCAGCTGACATTTGCTATGTCAAATGCAAGGTGTGTCATCACAAAGTCAAAAGAGGTCGAAATGTCAGCAACCTCAATACCTCCAACATGTGGAAACATGTGCGCACCAGGCACCCGGCGGAGTTAGAAAAACACACTGAAGAGCTAGGCCAACCAACAGCGGCAGCTACCACCTCTTCAGCTCGTGTTGCCTCTTCCTCCAGCTCACACGCAGCTGGTTCGGCTTCCTCCCAGGATCGCCGTGGAAGAACCTCTGGCCCTGTTGTCCAGAGACCCGCTGTAATTCCACCCGCAGCACCACTTTCCCAGTCATCCACACACTCCCAGCCCAGTCTACAGCCATCGGTAGTACAGGCATGGGAGAAAAGGCGGCCTTTCTCGTCAAACCACCCACGAGCACAGGCTCTGACTGCAGGCATTGCCAAACTTCTGTCACTGGAAATGCTGTCATTCAGGCTGGTGGAGACTGACAGCTTCCGTGACTTGATGTCATTGGCAGTCCCACAGTACAATGTGCCCAGCCGCTTTTACTTCAGCAGGCAAGCCGTCCCTGCCCTGCACAAGCATGTGGAGGGACACATAAAACACGCGCTGCTGAACGCCGTCAGTAGCAAGGTCCACCTCACCACCGATGCATGGACCAGTCAACATGGACAGGGGCGATACCTTTCCCTCACTGCCCATTGGGTTAATGTCGTTGAGCCGGGTACAGACCGTGCGAGTGGCGCAGGACGTGTCCTGCCCACTCCAAGGATTGCAGGAATCCATTCTGTACGCATTGACTCCTCCTCCTACACCAGTTCCTCAGAATCATCGCTGCAGGAGCCGTCACAGTCCACCTCCACATGGACCCGTGATGAACGTGTACCTGTTACGACCGACATGAGCACAGCCGTGGCCAAACGTCAACAGGCCGTCTTGAAATTAATTTATTTGGGGAATCGAAGCCACACAGCGCAGGAGCTCTGGAATGCCATCAAGCAGGAGAGCGATGTGTGGTTTGTGCCAGCGAATCTCCAGCCAGGCATGGTAGTGTGTGATAATGGCCGAAATCTGGTGGCAGCTCTGGGCCTCGGCAACCTTACTCACATCCCATGTCTGGCACATGTGCTCAATTTGGTCGTGCAGAGTTTTCTGAGGGACTATCCGGATCTTGATGCACTGCTGCACAAGCTCCGCCTAGAGTGTGCTCACTTGCGGCGTTCCAGCACGGCAAAAGCGCGCATTGCGGCTCTGCAGCGCCGACACCGCCTGCCGGAACATCGCATCATATGTGACCTACCTACCAGGTGGAATTCCACGTTACATATGTTGGAGCGGTTGTGTGAGCAGCAGCAAGCTGTAATGGAGTACCAGCTGCTTCAGGCGCAAAGAAGTCGCAGTCAGCGCCGTACAGACTTCACAACCACAGAGTGGGCCACTATGAATGACGTCTGCCAGGTTTTGCGTCCCTTTGATTATTCCACGCGGATGGCGAGTGCAGATGATGCACTAGTCAGCATGACTGTCCCCCTTATCTGCCTGCTTGAAAAATCACTGCAAGCGCTAAGGGATGATGTTGTGGAAGAGGTGGAGGATGAGGATTCAGCATTTCCATCATCTTCTGGACAGTCAGCGCCACGTGGTTCCTCACAAACGCGTAGGCAGGGGACAGTTTGTGAGGAGGATGAGGAGGAGTCAATGGAGGAGGAAGACATCCGTCCAGAGGAGGGAGTTACACAATTGTCCAGTAGTCAGTGTGTACAGCGAGGGTGGGGTGATGACGAGCGGGCAGAGATCACGCCTCCAGCAGGGGACAGCGTTTCTTGGGCAGTTGGCAGTCTGCAGCACATGGTGGATTACATGCTGCAGTGCCTGAGAAACGACCGCCGCATCGCCCACATTCTCAACATGTCTGATTATTGGGTGTTCACCCTCCTCGATCCTCGCTACTGGGACAACGTAGAAAGCCTCATCACACCGTTGAACCGGGAGCGAAAAATGCGGGAGTACCAAGACACACTGGTGAATTCCATCATCTTCTCCATTCCAAGTGAGAGAAGTGCTGCTAGTGCATTCCAAAGCAGCTCAGTGCGTCCAGGCAGTGGTGGAGGCTCTGCACAAAGAGGGAGCAGAAGCAGTGCCTCTGCCCAAGGCAAGAGCAGTATGGCCCAACTGTGGCACAGTTTTCTGTGCCCGCCACAAAAGTCTACACCATCACAGACGGCTCCAGTCAGCAGGAGGCAACGGTTCCGTCAGATGGTGACAGACTACATGTCTTGCCCTCTTGCTGTACTCCCAGACGGCTCTTCCCCTTTCAAGTTTTGGGTCTCAAAGCTGGATACATGGCCAGAGCTAAGCCAGTATGCATTGGAGGTGCTGGCTTGCCCTGCGGCCAGTGTATTATCGGAACGTGTCTTTAGTGCTGCAGGTGGTGTACTAACTGACCGTCGCATGCGACTATCCTCAGATAACGTTGACCGGCTTACTTTCCTGAAAATGAACAAGGCCTGGATCTCGCAGGAATTTGCCACTCCTCTTCCTGATTAAATAATTAGGTGACTGTCTACAGTATCCAGGTCTCCTGTTGTGTTCATCTTTCTACCACCCGAACTTAAATTCCTGGGCTCCAACACCGCCAGTTGAGGCTCAGAAGTGCCGTCTGCACAGTCAAAACATACGACCCAGTGTTATTGGGTTTCAGTAACGTCAGCTGATCCCCAGCTGTGTAGCCGGCAATGTGTCCTGCGACCGCCACGCTGACACAACAACTGAAATGTAAGGGAACCTGTCCCCCCCCCCAAGGCGTTTGTTACTGAAAGAGCCACCTTGTACAGCAGTAATGCTGCACAAGGAAAAGGTAGCTATTTTTGTTTAGCTCCTTGCACACGCAGGACTTAACACTTATAAAATGTGTCCACTGATACCGTAAAACCGTCCCGGAGGTGGGACTTTCCTTCGTAATATGACGCAGCACAGCCGTCATTCCTACCCCCTTGGCGCCGTGCCCCGGCTCCTCAGCGTTGTTTGATTCCGTCCTGGAGCCTGCGCTGTTATGTTATCCCTTGGCCAGGCACACTTAGCGCTCCCCGTCTTCTGACATCATTTGGTGTCAGGATGGCTGCGCCTGTGCGGCCGCGCTGGCCGAGAGCCCGCCTCGCAGTGTCTTCTGATTTCATCCCACTGGGGGCCTGAGATCCATGGACATGCGCAGTGCATATCTGAACCTCCACCTCTCTCTCATCTCCCTATGGCTTCTTCAGACTGTGCGGTGTCAGCTGGTCCCTAATAGCATGCCACGGCCGTGACACCGCACAGTCTTAAGAAGCCATAGGGAGGGGAGTGAGAGGCGAGGATATGCACTGCGCATGGCCACGGATCCCAGGCCCACGGTGGGATTACATTAGACGACACTGCGAGGCGGGCTCTCGGCCAGCGCGGCCGCACAGGCGCAGCCAGCCTGACACCAAATGATGTCAGAAGATGGGCAGCGCTAAGTGTGCCTGGCCAAGGGATAACATAACAGCGCAGGCTCCGGGATGGAATCAAACAACGCTGAGGAGCCGGGGAACGGCGCCAAGGAGGTAGGAATGACGGCTGTGCTGCGTCATATTACGAAGGAAAGTCCCACCTCCGGGACGGTCACACGGTATCAGGGGACACATTTTATAAGTGTTTAGTTCTGTGTTTGCAAGGAGCATCATGAAAAGAGCCACCTTTTCCTTTTGCATCTTTTTTGCTGCACAAGCTGGCTCTTTCAGCTACAAATGCCTTGGGGGGGGGGTTAAGGTTCCCTTTCGACTTTCTCCAATCAGGCTTCGGCCTACATTGTGTTCCTCTGCTTCTCCTCCTGTCCCTGGGCTCCAACACCGCTAGTTGTTGCCTGGTAGTGCTGTACGCACAGTCAACAGTCCCTCCTCTGTTATTGGGGTTCAGTAACGTCAGCTGTTCCCCTGATGTGTGTGTGGCAATCCCTCCTACCTCTTCCTACCTCCTCCACCTCCTCCTCCTCCACCTGTCCCTGGGCTCCAACACCGCTAGTTGCCGTCCAGAAGTGCTGTCCGCACAGTCCCAACAGTCCCTCCTCTGTTATTGGGGTTCAGTAACGTCAGCTGTTCCCCTGCTGTGTGTGTGGCAATCCCTCCTACCTCCTCCTACCTCCTCCACCTGTCCCTGGGCTCCAACACCGCTAGTTGCCGTCCAGAAGTGCTGTCCGCACAGTCCCAACAGTCCCTCCTCTGTTATTGGGGTTCAGTAACGTCAGCTGTTCCCCTGCTGTGTGTGTGGCAATCCCTCCTACCTCCTCCTACCTCCTCCACCTCCTCCTCCTCCACCTGTCCCTGGGCTCCAACACCGCTAGTTGCCATCCAGAAGTGCTGTCCGCACAGTCCCAACAGTCCCTCCTCTGTTATTGGGGTTCAGTAACGTCAGCTGTTCCCCTGCTGTGTGTGTGGCAATCCCTCCTACCTCCTCCTACCTCCTCCACCTCCTCCTCCTCCACCTGTCCCTGGGCTCCAACACCGCTAGTTGCCGTCCAGAAGTGCTGTCCGCACAGTCAAAAGTCCCTCCTCTGTTATTGGGGTTCAGTAACGTCAGCTGTTCCCCTGCTGTGTGTGTGGCAATCCCTCCTACCTCCTCCTACCTCCTCCACCTCCTCCTCCTCCACCTGTCCCTGGGCTCCAACACCGCTAGTTGCCATCCAGAAGTGCTGTCCGCACAGTCAACAGTCCCTCCTCTGTTATTGGGGTTCAGTAACGTCAGCTGTTCCCCTGCTGTGTGTGTGGCAATCCCTCCTACCTCCTCCTACCTCCTCCACCTCCTCCTCCTCCACCTGTCCCTGGGCTCCAACACCGCTAGTTGCCGTCCAGAAGTGCTGTCCACACAGTCAACAGTCCCTCCTCTGTATTTGGGGTTCAGTAACGTCAGCTGTTCCCCTGCTGTGTGTGTGGCAATCCCTCCTACCTCCTCCTACCTCCTCCACCTCCTCCTCCTCCACCTGTCCATGGGCTCCAACACCGCTAGTTGCCGTCCAGAAGTGCTGTCCGCACAGTCCCAACAGTCCCTCCTCTGTTATTGGGGTTCAGTAACGTCAGCTGTTCCCCTGCTGTGTGTGTGGCAATCCCTCCTACCTCCTCCACCTCCTCCTCCTCCACCTGTCCCTGGGCTCCAACACCGCTAGTTGCCGTCCAGAAGTGCTGTCCGCACAGTCAACAGTCCCTCCTCTGTTATTGGGGTTCAGTAACATCAGCTGTTCCCCTGCTGTGTGTGTGGCAATCCCTCCTACCTCCTCCTACCTCCTCCACCTCCTCCTCCTCCACCTGTCCCTGGGCTCCAACACCGCTAGTTGCCGTCCAGAAGTGCTGTCCGCACAGAGCCAAACACCTTGCCAATGTGTTAGTGGGGTTCAGTAACGTCAGCTGTTCCCCTGCTGTGTATACGGCAACGTGTACTGCAACCGCCATGCAGGCACAACAAGTTAAATTTAAGGGAACCTGTCCCCCCCCCCCAGGCGTTTGTTACTGAAGGAGCCACCTTGTGCAGCAGTAATGATGCAAAGGGAAAAAGTGCCTCTTTTCGTGGTGCTCCTTGCACATGCTGAACCTAACACTTATGAAAAGTGTCCCCTCCTACCGTGATACCGTCCGGTAGGTGGAACTTTCCTTTGTGATGTGACGCAGCACAGCCGTCATTCTTACCCCCTTGGCGCCGTGCGCCGCCTCCTCAGCGTTGTTTGAATCAGTCCCGGAGCTTGCGCTGTTAGGTTAGCCCTTGGCCATGCACACATTTTGCGCTGCCCGTCTTCTGACATCATTTGGTGTCAGGCTGGCTGCGCCTGTGCGGCCGCGCTGGCCGAGATCCCGCCTCGTACTGTCTTCTGATTTCATCCCACTGGGGGCCAGAGATCCATGGACATGCGCAGTGCATATCTGAACCTCCACCTCTCACTCATCTCCCTACGGCTTCTTCAAACTGTGCGGTGTCAGCTGGTCCCTAATAGCATGCCACGGCCGTGACACCGCACAGTCTGAAGAAGCCGTAGGGAGGGGAGTGAGAGGCGAGGATATGCACTGCGCATGGCCACGGATCTCAGGCCCCCAGTGGGATTAAATCAGAAGACAGTACGAGGCGGGATCTCGGCCAGCGCGGCCGCACAGGCACAGCCAGCCTGACACCAAATGATGTCAGAAGACGGGCAGCGCAAAATGTGTGCATGGCCAAGGGCTAACCTAACAGCGCAGGCTCCGGGACTGATTCAAACAATGCTGAGGAGGCGGCGCACGGCGCCAAGGGGGTAAGAATGACGGCTGTCATGTTCTCAATGGCAAGAGAACATAGCATCAGCATATATAGGAACTAGCTCTTGGAAGATGGGAACTGAGCTGACCATGAACTAAACCTAACGCACAACTAGCAGTGGCCGGGTAGCATGCCTACGTTGATTCTAGATGCCCAGCACCAGCCGGAGGACTAAATAATGCTAGCAGAGGAAAATATTAGTCCTAGCTCACCTCTAGAGAAATACCCCGAAAGGAGACAGAGGCCCCCCACATGTATTGGCGGTGAATTAAGATGAAATAACAAACGTAGTATGAAAATAGGTTTAGCAAATTTGAGGTCCACTTACTACATAGCAGAAGACAGAAAGGACACTTTCATGGTCAGCTGAAAACCCTATCAAAACACCATCCAGGAATTACTTTAAAACTCTGGCATTAACTCATAACACCAGAGTGGCAATTCCTGTTCACAAGAGCTTTCCAGACACAGTAACGAAACTACAGCTGTGAACTGGAACAAAAATGCAAAAACAAACATGGACAAGAGTCCAACTTATCTAGTAGTTGTCTAGGAGCAGGAACAAGCACAGAGAGGCTTCAGATAACATTGATGACCGGCAAGCAACTAACAGAGCAGCAAGGTTAAATAGCGACTCCCACATCTTGATGGGAACAGGTGAACAGAGAAGATGAAAACACCAGTTCAATTCCACCAGTAGCCACCGGGGGAGCCCAGAATCCAAATTCACAACAGTACCCCCCCCTCAAGGAGGGGGCACCGAACCCTCACCAGAACCACCAGGGCGATCAGGATGGGCCCTATGAAAGGCACGAACCAGATCAGAGGCATGAACATCAGATGCATTCACCCAAGAATTATCCTCCTGGCCGTATCCCTTCCACTTGACCAGATACTGGAGTCTCCGTCTGGAAACACGAGAGTCCAAGATTTTCTCCACAACGTACTCCAACTCACCCTCAACCAACACCGGAGCAGGAGGCTCAACGGAAGGCACAACCGGTACCTCATACCTGCGCAATAATGACCGATGAAAAACGTTATGAATAGAGAAGGATGCAGGGAGGTCCAAACGGAAGGAAACAGGGTTAAGAATCTCCAATATCTTATACGGGCCGATGAACCGAGGCTTAAACTTAGGAGAAGAGACCCTCATAGGGACAAAACGAGAAGACAACCACACCAAATCCCCAACACAAAGCCGAGGACCAACACGACGGTGGCGGTTGGCAAAAAGCTGAGTCTTCTCCTGGGACAACCTCAAATTGTCCACCACCTGCCCCCAGATCTGATGCAATCTCTCCACCACAGCATCCACTCCAGGACAATCCGAAGATTCCACCTGACCAGAGGAAAATCGAGGATGAAACCCCGAATTACAGAAAAACGGGGACACCAAAGTGGCAGAGCTGGCCCGATTATTGAGAGCGAACTCTGCCAATGGCAAAAAAGCAACCCAATCATCCTGGTCAGCAGACACAAAACACCTCAGATATGTCTCCAGGGTCTGATTAGTCCGCTCGGTCTGGCCATTCGTCTGAGGATGGAAAGCGGACGAAAAAGATAAATCTATGCCCATCCTAGCACAGAATGCCCGCCAAAATCTAGACACGAATTGGGTCCCTCTGTCAGAAATGATATTCTCAGGAATACCATGCAAACGAACAACATTTTGAAAAAACAGAGGAACCAACTCGGAAGAAGAAGGCAACTTGGGCAGAGGAACCAAATGGACCATCTTAGAGAAACGGTCACACACCACCCAGATGACAGACATCTTCTGAGAAACAGGCAGATCTGAAATAAAATCCATCGAGATGTGCGTCCAAGGCCTCTTAGGAATGGGCAAGGGCAACAATAATCCACTAGCCCGAGAGCAACAAGGCTTGGCCCGAGCACAAACGTCACAAGACTGCACAAAGCCTCGCACATCTCGTGACAGGGAAGGCCACCAGAAGGACCTTGCCACCAAATCCCTGGTACCAAAAATGCCAGGATGACCTGCCAACGCAGAAGAATGAACCTCAGAGATGACTCTACTGGTCCAATCATCAGGAACAAACAGTTTATCAGGTGGGCAACGATCCGGTCTATCCGCCTGAAACTCCTGCAAGGCTCGCCGCAGGTCTGGAGAAACGGCTGACAATACCACTCCATCCTTAAGGATACCTGTGGGCTCAGAGTTACCAGGCGAGTCAGGCTCAAAACTCCTAGAAAGGGCATCCGCCTTAACATTCTTAGAACCCGGTAGGTATGACACCACAAAATTAAACCGAGAGAAAAATAATGACCAGCGCGCCTGTCTAGGATTCAGGCGCCTGGCGGTCTCAAGATAAATCAAGTTTTTGTGGTCAGTCAATACCACCACCTGATGTCTGGCCCCCTCAAGCCAATGGCGCCACTCCTCAAAAGCCCACTTCATGGCCAAAAGCTCCCGATTCCCAACATCATAATTCCGCTCAGCGGGCGTAAATTTACGGGAAAAGAAGGCACAAGGCCTCATCACGGAGCAGTCAGAACTTTTCTGCGACAACACTGCCCCAGCTCCGATCTCAGAAGCGTCGACCTCAACCTGAAAAGGTAGAGCAACATCAGGCTGACGCAACACAGGGGCAGAGGAAAAACGGCGCTTAAGCTCCCGAAAGGCCTCCACAGCGTCAGGGGACCAATCAGCAACATCAGCACCCTTCTTAGTCAAATCGGTCAATGGCTTAGCAATATCCGAAAAACCAGCAATAAATCGACGATAAAAGTTAGCAAAGCCCAAAAATTTCTGAAGACTCTTAAGAGAAGAGGGCTGCGTCCAATCACAAATAGCTTGAACCTTGACAGGATCCATTTCAATGGAAGAGGGAGAAAAAATATATCCCAAAAAGGAAATCCTCTGTACCCCAAAAACACACTTAGAACCCTTCACACACAAAGAATTAGACCGCAAAACCTGGAAAACCCTCCTGACTTGCTGGACATGAGAGTCCCAGTCATCCGAAAAAATCAGAATATCATCCAGATACACAATCATAAATTTATCCAAATAATCGCGAAAAATATCATGCATAAAGGACTGGAAAACTGACGGAGCATTAGAAAGACCAAAAGGCATCACTAAATACTCAAAGTGGCCCTCGGGCGTATTAAATGCGGTTTTCCACTCATCCCCCTGCCTGATTCGCACCAAATTATACGCCCCACGAAGGTCAATCTTAGAGAACCACTTGGCCCCCTTTATGCGAGCAAACAAATCAGTCAGCAACGGCAATGGGTATTGATATTTTACAGTGATTTTATTCAAAAGCCGATAATCGATACATGGTCTCAAAGAGCCGTCTTTTTTTGACACAAAGAAAAAAACGGCTCCTAAGGGAGATGACGATGGACGAATATGTCCCTTTTCCAAGGACTCCTTTATATATTCTCGCATAGCAGCATGTTCAGGCACAGACAGATTAAATAAACGACCCTTTGGGTATTTACTACCCGGGATTAAATCTATGGCACAATCGCACTCTCGGTGCGGAGGTAATGAACCAAGCTTGGATTCTTCAAAGACGTCACGATAGTCAGACAGGAACTCAGGAATTTCAGAGGGAATAGATGATGAAATGGAAACCACAGGTACATCCCCATGAGCCCCCTTACATCCCCAGCTCAACACAGACATAGCTCTCCAGTCGAGGACTGGGTTGTGAGATTGCAGCCAAGGCAATCCTAGCACCAAATCATCATGTAGATTATACAGCACCAGAAAGCGAATAATCTCCTGGTGATCCGGATTAATACGCATAGTTACTTGTGTCCAGTATTGTGGTTTATTATTAGCCAATGGGGTGGAGTCAATCCCCTTCAGAGGAATAAGAGTCTCCAAAGGCTCTAAATCATACCCACAGCGTTTGGCAAAGGACCAATCCATAAGACTCAAAGCGGCGCCAGAGTCGACATAGGCGTCCGTGGTAATAGATGACAAAGAGCAAATCAAGGTCACAGATAGAATAAACTTAGACGGTAAGGTGCAAATGGAAACAGATTTATCAAGCTTTTTAGTGCGCTTAGAGCATGCTGATATAACATGAGTAGAATCACCACAATAGAAACACAACCCATTTTTCCGTCTAAAATTCTGCCGCTCGCTTCGGGACAGAATTCTATCACACTGCATACTCTCTGGCGACTTCTCAGTGGACACCGCCAGATGGTGCACTGGTTTGCGCTCCCGCAAACGCCTATCGATCTGAATAGCCATTGTCATGGACTCATTCAGACCCGCAGGCACAGGGAACCCCACCATATCATCCTTAATGGCATCAGAGAGACCCTCTCTGAAAGTCGCCGCCAGGGCGCACTCATTCCACTGAGTAAGCACAGACCATTTACGGAATCTTTGACAGTAAATTTCCGCTTCATCTTGCCCCTGAGATAGGGACATCAAAGTTTTTTCTGCCTGAAGCTCCAAATGAGGTTCGTCATAAAGCAACCCCAAGGCCAGAAAAAACGCATCCACATTGAGCAACGCAGGATCCCCTGGTGTCAATGAAAAAGCCCAGTCTTGAGGGTCGCCCCGGAGCAAGGAAATCACAATCCTGACCTGCTGTGCAGGGTCTCCGGCAGAGCGAAATTTCAGGGACAAAAATAATTTGCAATTATTTCGAAAATTCTGAAACCCAGATCTATTCCCCGAGAAAAATTCCGGCCAAGGAATTCTCGGCTCAGATACAGGTGCATGACAAACAAAGTCTTGCAAATTTTGTACCTTCGTGGCGAGATTATTCAAACCTGCAGTTACACTCTGAAGATCCATTACAAACAAGTGGACACAGAGCCATTCAAGGGTTAAGAGGAGGTAAGAAGCAGCTAGACAGCAATTAAGGGCTAGGCAGCAAAACTCTGAGGGGGAAGAAAAAAAAAAAAAAAAATTCCCTTAAACACTTCTTTTTCTCCTGCTTCAGCCCAAACAATTAACACTTTGTGGGCCGGTCAAACTGTCATGTTCTCAATGGCAAGAGAACATAGCATCAGCATATATAGGAACTAGCTCTTGGAAGATGGGAACTGAGCTGACCATGAACTAAACCTAACGCACAACTAGCAGTGGCCGGGTAGCATGCCTACGTTGATTCTAGATGCCCAGCACCAGCCGGAGGACTAAATAATGCTAGCAGAGGAAAATATTAGTCCTAGCTCACCTCTAGAGAAATACCCCGAAAGGAGACAGAGGCCCCCCACATGTATTGGCGGTGAATTAAGATGAAATAACAAACGTAGTATGAAAATAGGTTTAGCAAATTTGAGGTCCACTTACTACATAGCAGAAGACAGAAAGGACACTTTCATGGTCAGCTGAAAACCCTATCAAAACACCATCCAGGAATTACTTTAAAACTCTGGCATTAACTCATAACACCAGAGTGGCAATTCCTGTTCACAAGAGCTTTCCAGACACAGTAACGAAACTACAGCTGTGAACTGGAACAAAAATGCAAAAACAAACATGGACAAGAGTCCAACTTATCTAGTAGTTGTCTAGGAGCAGGAACAAGCACAGAGAGGCTTCAGATAACATTGATGACCGGCAAGCAACTAACAGAGCAGCAAGGTTAAATAGCGACTCCCACATCTTGATGGGAACAGGTGAACAGAGAAGATGAAAACACCAGTTCAATTCCACCAGTAGCCACCGGGGGAGCCCAGAATCCAAATTCACAACAGACGGCTGTGCTGCGTCACATCACAAAGGAAAGTTCCACCTACCGGACGGTATCACGGTAGGAGGGGACACTTTTCATAAGTGTTAGGTTCAGCATGTGCAAGGACCATAATTAAAAGAGCTAAGTTTACCTTTTCCAGCATTAGTGCTGTACACGATGGCTCTTTCAGCTACAAACGCCTGGGGGGGGTTTAAAGTTTCCCTTTCAACTTGCTCCAGTGCAGGCTTCGGCCTACACTCTGCTCCCTCTCCTCCTCCTGCTGACCCTGGGCTCTAACACCGCCAGTTGGGGCCCAGATGTGCTAGCTGCACAGAGAAAAACACCAGCCAAAGTGTCAGTGGGGTTCAGCAACGCCAGCTGTTCCCCTGCTGTGCAGCCGGCAACGTGTCCTGCAACAGCCATGCAGGCACAACAGACCCAAAGCTGCCGCCAGTGCAGGCTTCGGCCTACACTCTGCTCCCTCTCCTCCTCCTGCTGACCCTGGGCTCTAACACCGCCAGTTGGGGCCCAGATGTGCTAGCTGCACAGAGAAAAACACCAGCCAATGTGTCAGTGGGGTTCAGCACCGCCAGCTGTTCCCCTGCTGTGCAGCCAGCAACGTGTCCTGCAACAGCCACGCAGACACAAGAACTGGAATTGAAGGAAACCTGTCCCCCCTCCCCCAGGTGTTTCTACGTTTTACAGCCACCTTGTACGACAGTAATGCTGCATGTGTGCAAGGTGGCTCAGAAACTTATTCTCCTTGCCCATGTTGAACTGAACACGTCTAAAATGAGTCCTCTGCGACCATTAAAACGTCCCTCAGGTGTGATTTTCCTTTGTATTGACACGCAACAAGCTCCTTGGTAGCGCTGCCCGTCTTCTGGCATCATTGTTTGGCTGCCTGCGCCTCTGCGGCCGCCTTGCCCCACACAACGCCCCTCGGTGTCTTATTTATTTGTACTGCGAGGGTGTGATTGATGGGCATGAACGGTGCATTTCTTCGCCTGTCCCTCATCTCCTTCCGCCTTCTTCGGACTGTGCGTCTTCATGGCCGTGGCATGCGATAAGGGATCAGCTGACGCCGCATAGTCTGAAGCGGGTGTAAGAACCCAAGCGAGAGGCGAACATATGTACTGCACCAGGCCATGAATCCCAGCCCCGCAGTGTTTTAACAATGTTAAGACACTGCGGGGCTGGGATTCATGGTCATCGCAAACCGCAACGGCCAACATTACATGATGTCAGAGGATGGGCAGCGCTAACAGCGCAAGGCCAAGGGATAACACGACAGCGCAGACTCCTGTGCAACAAATAACGATGCTCAGGAGGCCGCGCCAAGCACCAAGGTGGCATTTTTGCCAGCTGTACTGCGTCTCTTTACGAAGGGAACTCACGCCTCAAAATCAGTTTGACTGTGTAAGGGCCTAAATGTTATACGTGTTCCTTTCAGCGTGTGCAAGGAGCAAAATTAAAAGAGCAACCTTTGACTTGTGCAGCATTACTGCTGCATAAGCTGTGGCTCTTCTACTTTGTAACACCTGAGGGGGTGTTAAAGGTTACCTTTGAAATTGGTTCAATTAGGCTTCGGCCTACACTCTGCTCCCCCTGCAGAGCCCGGGCTCCAACACCGCCAGTTGGGGCCCGGTACTGCTAGCTGCACAGAGAAAAACACCAGCCAATGTGTCAGTGGGGTTCAGCACCGCCAGCTGTTCCCCTGCTGTGCAGCCGGCAACGTGTCCTGCAACAGCCACGCAGGCACAACAGACCCAAAGCTGCCGCCAGTGCAGGCTTCGGCCTACACCCTGCTCCATCTCCTCCTCCTGCTGACCCTGGGCTCTAACACCGCCAGTTGGGGCCCGGTACTGCTAGCTGCACAGAGAAAAACACCAGCCAATGTGTCAGTGGGGTCCAGCACCGCCAGCTGTTCCCCTGCTGTGTAGCCGGCATCGTGTCCTGCAAAAGCCACGCAGACACAAGAACTGAAATTGAAGGGAACTTGTCCCCCCTCCCCCAGGCGTTTGTACGTTTTACAGCCACCTCGTACAGCGGTAATGCTGCATGTGTGCAAGGTGGCTCATAAACGTATTCTCCTCGCACATGTGGAACTGAAAACACGTCTGAAATGTGTCCTCTGTGTGACCATTTAACCGTCCCGGTGGTGTGACTTTCCTTTGTAATGACACGCTGCAACCCCCTTGGTAGCGCTGCCCGTCTTCTGGCATCATTGTTTGGCTGCCTGCGCCTCTGCGGCCGCCCTGACCCACACAACGCCCCTCGGTGTCTTATTTATTTGGACTGCGAGGGTGTGATTGACGGGCATGAACGGTGCATTTCTTCGCCTATCCCTCATCTCCTTCCGCCTTCTTCGGACTGTGCGGCTTCATGGCCGTGGCATGCGATAAGGGATCAGCTGACGCCGCATAGTCTGAAGCAGGTGTAAGAACCCAAGCGAGAGGCGAACATATCTACTGCGCCAGGCCATGAATCCCAGCCCCGCAGTGTTTTAACAATGTTAAGACACTGCGGGGCTGGGATTCATGGTCATCGCGAACCGCACCGGCCGACATCAAATGTTGTCAGAGGACGGGCAGCGCTAACAGCGCAAGGCCAAGGGATAACACGACAGCGCAGACTCCTGTGCAGCAAATAACGATGCTCAGGAGGCCGCGCCAAGCACCAAGGTGGCATTTTTGCCAGCTGTGCTGCGTCTCATTACGAAGGGAACTCACGCCTCAAAATCAGTTTGACTGTGTAAGGGCCTAAATGTTATACGTGTTTCATTCGGCGTGTGCAAGGAGAAAAATTAAAAGAGCAACCTTTGACTTGTGCGGCACTACTGCTGCATAAGCTGTGGCTCTTCTAGTTTGTAACCCCTGAGGGGGGGTTAAAGGTTTACTTTAAAATTGGTTCAATTAGGCTTCGGCCTACACTCTGCTCCCCCTGCAGAGCCTGGGCTCTAACACCGCCAGTTGGTGCCCGGTACTGCTAGCTGCACAGAGGAAAACACCAGCCAAAGTGTCAGTGGGGTTCAGCACCGCCAGCTGTTCCCCTGCTGTGTAGCCGGCATCGTGTCCTGCAACAGCCACGCAGGCACAACAGACCCAAAGCTGCCGCCAGTGCAGGCTTCGGCCTACACTCTGCTCCCTCTCCTCCTGCTGACCCTGGGCTCTAACACCGCCAGTTTGGGCCCGGTACTGCTAGCTGCACAGAGAAAAACACCAGCCAATGTGTCAGTGGGGTCCAGCACCGCCAGCTGTTCCCCTGCTGTGTAGCCGGCAACGTGTCCTGCGACAGCCACGCAGACACAAGAACTGAAATTGAAGGGAACCTGTCCCCCCTCCCCCAGGTGTTTCTATGTTGTACAGCCACCTTGTACAGCAGTAATGCTGCATGTGTGCAAGGTGGCTCGGAAACTTATTCTCCTTGCCCATGGGGAACTGAACACGTCTAAAATGAGTCCTCTGAGACCATTAAAACGTCCCTCAGGTGTGATTTTCCTTTGTATTGACACGCAACAAGCTCCTTGGTAGCGCTGCCCGTCTTCTGGCCTCATTGTTTGGCTGGCTGCGCCTTTGCCGCCGCCTTGCCCCACACAACGCCCCTCGGTGTCTTATTTATTTTGACTGCGAGGGTGTGATTGACGGGCATGAACGGTGCATTTCTTCGCCTATCCCTCATCTCCTTCCGCCTTCTTCGGACTGTGCGGCTTCATGGCCGTGGCATGCGATAAGGGATCAGCTGACGCCGCATAGTCTGAAGCGGGTGTAAGAACCCAAGCGAGAGGCGAACATATGTACTGCGCCAGGCCATAAATCCCAGCCCCGCAGTGTTTTAACAATGTTAAGACACTGCGGGGCTGGGATTCATGGTCATCGCGAATCGCACCGGCCAACATCAAATGTTGTCAGAGGACGGGCAGCGCTAACAGCGCAAGGCCAAGGGATAACACGACAGCGCAGACTCCTGTGCAGCAAATAACGATGCTCAGGAGGCCGCGCCAAGCACCAAGGTGGCATTTTTGCCAGCTGTGCTGCGTCTCATTATGAAGGGAACTCACGCCTCAAAATCAGTTTGACTGTGTAAGGGCCTAAATGTTATACGTGTTTCATTCGGCGTGTGCAAGGAGAAAAATTAAAAGAGCAACCTTTGACTTGTGCGGCACTACTGCTGCATAAGCTGTGGCTCTTCTAGTTTGTAACCCCTGAGGGGGGGTTAAAGGTTTACTTTAAAATTGGTTCAATTAGGCTTCGGCCTACACTCTGCTCCCCCTGCAGAGCCTGGGCTCTAACACCGCCAGTTGGTGCCCGGTACTGCTAGCTGCACAGAGGAAAACACCAGCCAAAGTGTCAGTGGGGTTCAGCACCGCCAGCTGTTCCCCTGCTGTGTAGCCGGCATCGTGTCCTGCAACAGCCACGCAGGCACAACAGACCCAAAGCTGCCGCCAGTGCAGGCTTCGGCCTACACTCTGCTCCCTCTCCTCCTGCTGACCCTGGGCTCTAACACCGCCAGTTTGGGCCCGGTACTGCTAGCTGCACAGAGAAAAACACCAGCCAATGTGTCAGTGGGGTCCAGCACCGCCAGCTGTTCCCCTGCTGTGTAGCCGGCAACGTGTCCTGCGACAGCCACGCAGACACAAGAACTGAAATTGAAGGGAACCTGTCCCCCCTCCCCCAGGTGTTTCTATGTTGTACAGCCACCTTGTACAGCAGTAATGCTGCATGTGTGCAAGGTGGCTCGGAAACTTATTCTCCTTGCCCATGGGGAACTGAACACGTCTAAAATGAGTCCTCTGAGACCATTAAAACGTCCCTCAGGTGTGATTTTCCTTTGTATTGACACGCAACAAGCTCCTTGGTAGCGCTGCCCGTCTTCTGGCCTCATTGTTTGGCTGGCTGCGCCTCTGCCGCCGCCTTGCCCCACACAACGCCCTTCGGTGTCTTATTTATTTTGACTGCGAGGGTGTGATTGACGGGCATGAACGGTGCATTTCTTCGCCTATCCCTCATCTCCTTCCGCCTTCTTCGGACTGTGCGGCTTCATGGCCGTGGCATGCGATAAGGGATCAGCTGACGCCGCATAGTCTGAAGCGGGTGTAAGAACCCAAGCAAGAGGCGAACATATGTACTGCGCCAGGCCATGAATCCCAGCCCCGCAGTGTTTTAACAATGTTAAGACACTGCGGGGCTGGGATTCATGGTCATCGCGAATCGCACCGGCCGACATCAAATGTTGTCAGAGGACGGGCAACGCTAACAGCGCAAGGCCAAGGGATAACACGACAGCGCAGACTCCTGTGCAGCAAATAACGATGCTCAGGAGGCCGCGCCAAGCACCAAGGTGGCATTTTTGCCAGCTGTGCTGCGTCTCATTACGAAGGGAACTCACGCCTCCAACACAGTTTGACTGTATAAAGGGCTAAATGTTATACGTGTTTCATTCGGCGTGTGCAAGGAGAAAAATTAAAGGAGCAACCTTTGACTTGTGCGGCACTACTGCTGCATAAGCTGTGGCTCTTCTAGTTTGTAACCCCTGAGGGGGGTTAAAGGTTTACTTTAAAATTGGTTCAATTAGGCTTCAGCCTACACTCTGCTCCCCCTGCAGAGCCTGGGCTCTAACACCGCCAGTTGGTGCCCGGTACTGCTAGCTGCACAGAGGAAAACACCAGCCAAAGTGTTAGTGGGGTTCAGCACCGCCAGCTGTTCCCCTGCTGTGTAGCCGGCATCGTGTCCTGCAACAGCCACGCAGGCACAACAGACCCAAAGCTGCCGCCAGTGCAGGCTTCGGCCTACACTCTGCTCCCTCTCCTCCTGCTGACCCTGGGCTCTAACACCGCCAGTTTGGGCCCGGTACTGCTAGCTGCACAGAGAAAAACACCAGCCAATGTGTCAGTGGGGTCCAGCACCGCCAGCTGTTCCCCTGCTGTGTAGCCGGCAACGTGTCCTGCGACAGCCACGCAGACACAAGAACTGAAATTGAAGGGAACCTGTCCCCCCTCCCCCAGGTGTTTCTATGTTGTACAGCCACCTTGTACAGCAGTAATGCTGCATGTGTGCAAGGTGGCTCATAAACGTATTCTCCTCGCACATGTGGAACTGAAAACACGTCTAAAATGTGTCCTCTGTGTGACCATTTAACCGTCCCGGAGGTGTGACTTTCCTTTGTAATGACACGCTGCAACCCCCTTGGTAGCGCTGCCCGTCCTCTGGCATCATTGTTTGGCTGCCTGCGCCTCTGCGGCCGCCCTGACCCACACAACACCCCTCGGTGTCTTATTTATTTGGACTGCGAGGGTGTGATTGATGGGCATTAGCAGTGCATATCTTCGCCTGTTGTCACTCATCTCCTTCCGCCTTCTTCAGACTGTGCGGCTTCATGGCCGTGGCATGCGATAAGGGATCAGCTGACGCCGCACAGTCTGAAGCGGGTGTATGGACCCGAGTGCGAGAGGCGAACATATGTACTGCGCCAGGCCATGAATCCCAGCCCCGCAGTGTTTTAACAATGTTAAGACACTGCGGGGCTGGGATTCATGGTCATCGCGAACCGCACCGGCCGACATCAAATGTTGTCAGAGGACGGGCAGCGCTAACAGCGCAAGGCCAAGGGATAACACGACAGCGCAGACTCCTGTGCAGCAAATAACGAAGCTCAGGAGGCCGCGCAAAGCACCAAGGTGGCATTTTTGTCAGCTGTGCTGCGTCTCATTACGAAGGGAACTCACGCCTCCAACACAGTTTGACTGTATAAAGGGCTAAATGTTATACGTGTTTCATTCGTGCAAGGAGAAAAATTAAAAGAGCAACCTTTGACTTGTGCGGCACTACTGCTGCATAAGCTGTGGCTCTTCTAGTTTGTAACCCCTGAGGGGGGGTTAAAGGTTACCTTTGAAATCGGTTCAATTAGGCTTTGGCCTACACTCTGCTCCACCGGCAGAGCCCGGGCTCCAACACCGCTAGTTGCTGTCCGGAAGTGCTGGCTGCACAGAGCCAAACACCTCGCCAATGTGTCAGTGGGGTTCAGCACCGCCAGCTGATCCCCTGCTGTGTAGCCGGCAACGTGTCCTGCGACCGCCACGCAGGCACAACAGACCCAAAGCTGCCGCCAGTGCAGGCTTCGGCCTACACTCCCCTCCCCCTGCTCCTCCTTCTGCTGACCCTGGGCTCTAACACCGCCAGTTGGGGCTCTAGGAAGACAAGCTTGAATAGGTCCCCATCCTGGTTCCAGTACCGTCAGCTGGTTCCGGGCAGAGCCTTTGGCTTAGGTGCCTCCCTCTGGGTATCCGAGTTCCACCAACGTCAGGTGGTCCTTGGTAGTGCTTTCAGGCACGGGTACCTCCTGCTTAGTAACCGGGTTCCAGTAACGTCAGCTGGTCCTCGGTAGTTCCATTGGCTCTTGGACCTTCGGCTACCCATCCGGGTTCTAGTACCGTCAGCTGGTTCTCGGCAGTGTCTTTTGCTCTTGTACCTTCTGCTCCCCATCCTGGTTCCAGTACCGTCAGCTGGTTCTGGGCAGAGCCTTCGGCTTAGGTGCCTCCCTCTGGGTATCCGAGTTCCACCAACGTCAGGTGGTCCTTGGTAGTGCTTTCAGGCACGGGTACCTCCTGCTTAGTAACCGGGTTCCAGTAACGTCAGCTGGTCCTCGGTAGTTCCATTGGCTCTTGGACCTTCGGCTACCCATCCGGGTTCCAGTACCGTCAGCTGGTTCTCGGCAGTGTCTTTTGCTCTTGTACCTTCTGCTCCCCATCCTGGTTCCAGTACCGTCAGCTGGTTCCGAGCAGAGCCTTTGGCTTAGGTGCCTCCCTCTGGGTATCCGAGTTCCACCAACGTCAGGTGGTCCTTGGTAGTGCTTTCAGGCACGGGTACCTCCTGCTTAGTAACCGGGTTCCAGTAACGTCAGCTGGTCCACGGTAGTTCCATTGGCTCTTGGACCTTCGGGTAGCCATCCGAGTTCCAGTTCCATCAGCTGTTTCTCGGCATTTTCTCAGCCTTCTTGTACCTTCTGCTACATTTCCAAGTTCAAGACCCTAAAGACGATGACCCTGAAGACCACCCCTAAGATGATGACGACACCAGAGACGACAACCACCGAGATGACGACGACCCTGGAGACGATGACCCTGAAGACGACCCCGATGACGACGACCCCGATGACGACGACCCCGGAGACGACGACCCTGGAGACGACGACGACATGGGAGACCGAGAAGCAGAAGAACAAGAGGCTGCAGAACAAAGAGCAGAAGAACATTATGCATAAGACTAAATATCAGAGCAAAAGATATTATCTAAATTATAAGCAGAAGAAGACTAAGCAGTGTATGGGGGTGAGTCCGTTCCTCCTCGTGGTGCCCCTGGATAAAGCCTGATGCTGCAGGCCAAACTGAACGCGGACAAATGTAACTCTTTTGTGACAGGCAGAACGGAAGGTGTAATCTTCAAACTTTTATAGATAACAACTACGGGAATGCCTGTCACAAATAAGAATATGATGAAGAAGTTGAATATGAAAAAGATAATAGTTAAATAAAAAGAATATGAACAATGTAAAAAAAAAAAATTATAGGTAGAAGAAGAAGAAGATGAATAAGGTGAAGATAGTTGATGTCAAAGAAGCTGATGATGAGGATAATGAAGAAGAAAGTGTGGGAGAAGTAAAAAAGAAGGTGAAGGACGTGGAAGTAGTGAAACATCAATATCTGACAAAAAAAAAAAAAATAGTCAAAATCTTTCTAACGCCGAACGTCATAAAAAAAAAAAAAAAATCCTGCTATTCTATTTGTTTGGGCTAAACCTCTGTGCCTTTAATGTCTCCGCCACCTCCCCCAATACATCCTACATTATTCTTAGTTGTTTTCCTTCATGTAGAATTAACCTACAAGGAAAGAAAGGGTTTATTTTAATTCCGATATTTTCGTCCCATTGACTTGCATTGGGATCGGGTATCGGTATCGGATTAGATCCGATACTTTGACGGTATCGGCCGATACTTTCCGATACCGATACTTTCCGATATCGGAAGGTATCGCTCAACACTACGAGTCGGTACATTCATCTTCAGGCATCACTCACTCGTACCCAGGCCTGTATGGCAGCACACCTAGAAATGATTAACATAGGTTTCTTACGCCGTGATACAAACCTGTGCATGATGCCTAAATCTGTGATTAGATGCGATGAGCTAATATAATAATATAACTATATAACTAACCAGGTCCTTGTGTGTAAATGAGTATTAATTTCGGATAATCTAATGCGAATGTGGATAAAAGCAGATGTTGTGGGTATTCAGGATGGACTGCATTTGTATTGAAGTGAATGGTGTATAGTTTTCTGATAAGATGGGGTCCAAATTTTGTGTTTGGGTTCTTTTTTTTAATCAATTAAATTATTATTATTGTTTTTACAAAATGTTAAATATAATGTACAGTAAAAAAAAAATACAAATGAATTAACACCAGGGCAGTTCTTGTTCCAGGAAAACATTTGGCCTTGCCCTGTAAGAATCATTCCAATGAATTGCATTTACCGGGACATTTTTTGTTAGCCACTTATCTGTGAATTGTGTGGACTTTACCATTAGTCCCACCGGCCTGCATTCTACACTGAATACAATACTTTAACCCCTTCAAAGCTAAATCAGCACTTGGATATTCCTATTTTCACTTTAGACATATTAGGTGATCACGCGTAAAGCTTTCTAGTATGATGGTCATAAATTACATGGGTTCCCAAAGACTTACTGTATGCCTAATGGCGTGAAATATCAACTCACCTTTGCTTAGAACTGTTTTATGCATTGTTCCTGTTATTCCTCCTGAAAATAGTTGATACTAAAACAGACATGTTAGAGTTAAAGAGGTTGTCCAATACTTTGACATTGATGACATCTCCTTCAATGCCTGATCGGCTGGGGTACGGCACCCAGCAAGACCTCCAATCATCTGTCCTCGGTGCCGGCAACGACCCAAAGTGCTCAATTACGGAACTGCGCCATTTACTGATAGTGGCTGTGGGTGGCCAGGTACTGCACATCTACCCCCTATTTAAATCAGAAATTTCCTTTGATGGTACTTTAAAAGACTAATTTTTTTCCATGGGAAAAACATGGCAAAACAAAAGCTCTTGGATAGGGTTGAGCGACCTTGACTTTTTTAGGGTCGAGTCATGTTTCGCGAAACCCGACTGTTGGAAAAGTCGAGTCGGGCGAAATCGGCCGATTACTGCGCAAAGTCGAGGATCGGCCGGAACACGAAACCCTATGCACGTCAATGTTTTTTTTTTTTTTTTTCTTCTCTCCCTCTCCCTCTACCTCTCCCTCTCCCTCTCCCTCTCCCTCTCTCTCTCTCTCTCTCTCTCTCTCTCTCCCCTCCGTCCCAGCACAGAAAATTTCGTTTTACACATTCCAAATCGCTAGTGCGCACAAGCGATAAAATGATGATAGGCGTGCACGCCCTAACCCCTATGTCATCACTCTGCCCACGCTCCTTCATTGGCTGAAAAAATGGCGCTACACGCGTCATACGAAACGCGACTTTGGCGCCAAGATCGCGTACCGCATGGCCGACCCCACACAGGGATCGGGTCGGGTTTCATGAGACGCCGACTTTACCAAAAGTCGGCGACTTATGAAAATGAACGATCTGTTTCGCTCAACCCTACTCTTGGACATGCTGACTGAGGTACCGGAGGACACTGAAACAAGCTTAGAGAGTTGGTTCTAACGGTTTAGTAAGAATACTGACTATTGTTCCCCTTTGGATGTTTGAACATATTGTAGATATTTAGCCTAATTTTTTATTTTACTTTCAATTTTCAGTACCTCTTGCATAAGATTCCCCAAAAGAATCATCTGATTTTATACAATGTTGAGTATTTTTACTACACCTATGTAATTTCTTCAACTGAAGGGGTAATTGATGGAGATGTCAACTAATTAGTCCATGAATTGTACATCTGGCTTTCTCCTTATCTCCCAACCTCCACATTCGTGTCACATGCAATTATTCTCCCACTATCATAATTACTGCTCCCTTCCTCCAACAGCGCACATTTCCTGATAAACTGTAGGGCCATGAGCCGCCATCATTAGTTACACATTGCTCAGTACCATAATTGCCAAAACTGGCGGGAGGGAGTTATATATACAGAACATTTACAGTAATGGTATAAATAGTCACTTTAACCAGTGTTTCATTTACAGAGTGTTGTACAATTCACATGACTCCTCTGTCATCGAAATCTGCGCAATAAGTGTAGTAATCATTAATGTTATTTTACTAGTGTGACTGTTTACTGACATCTAGGGGAATAGAGGGCTGTCAATAAGAGTGTTTTGTAGAAAATTAAAGGATGGAATTACGTCAAATATTTAAGAATGGTGCCCTGAAAATATGATAACCCTAGGGATCTATTGGAAGGCAAAGCTTGAGGGGTTTAATACTGTATAACTGCAGTGCCTCCACGGGAAGAACGATGCCTCCCGTTGTGATCACTAAAAATCAATAAGCTGTGGCACATAGACATGCTGGGTCTTCCAGAAAGATAGAAGGATAAAGGAGTTGTGGGGTCTTCTGTGTCCGTGACTGCAGACTTCTAGGTTCTCACAGCATGCGTATGGTGGCTCTCCAGTATTGCTGCCGAGAGCAGGCGACCGCATGGCCACAAGTATGTGATTTGCATACTTTCGGCCACATTACAACTAGACGTGCTTGGCTTCACTCCGTTCACTTGTATTTATAAATAGGTGTATTGAAATGACGCTGCATGAATCAGCCATCAGCCATTATCTGAATGAGTCCAGATTAAAAGTGTTATTCAGTGTGGGGAAGTATAGAAGTATGCTCGGCCAAGAGTGATGATCTTTCTTAACAGTATCAAACTGCATAGGATGGCACTTTTGACAAAAATGTTCTAAATCTCAAAATACCCAAAGAGATAATCTTTGGAAATAGTTTTCTTTACTGTTTATGAGCATAGTGGGTCCTGACACAGCAGTGGGCCACAAGGGTGCATCAGAAGACAACCCCATTTGGGCCACAGTTTGAGGCAATCTCTTGCCTCTATGGTCTATTTCTCATGGGTTGTTCACAAATAGCCCATTAAATCTTGTTGATATGGTTGTACACCAATAAAGTACAGCCACATACACAGATCCATGTGACTTTTTAAGAAACGGACTATTTTTCTTTCATGAGTCATCCGTTTCGCATGTTGCATACTTTTTAAAAGATGAAGGTGAACTGTCTGCACTTTTATTTATTGAGTTTTAACAATGGACTAGTAGGATGTGCTCTGAGTCTCACAGACCAGAGATACGGATCCATTTTTAAAAAGGACGTGTGTCTGGATCAATGAAACACTATGGGTCCATGTGCTGCCTGAAAGAAGAAGAAAAAACCTCCAAAAACTGGACAGCACATAGATGGGTGAATGTAGTCCAATTCCAAAAACCAAGTCTGAAACTGTGAGGAAACCAGCAGATTTCTGACCTTAAGTTTGGATATACTGTATAGAGAGATAAATGCTGAGCAGCTCATTAGATTTTTGTTTTTTGTATTTTTTCAATCAGAACAGGGCTTGTGTGTAATGTAAAACCAAAAGTGAAGATTTCTAAAGTGATAGAATATACGTGACAAATTGCTAAATGGGGTAAATGTATTTTTTCAAAAAGCAGATTCTTTTTTTCTTAAAATAAACGAATTATATGATTCCTTTAAATCTACTAACCCCCATCTTCAAAATAAGAGAGGTCAAATTTTTTACGAGAAATGTTGGCTTATTGTGTGAATAGGGGGATGTCAGGCCGGGTTTTGTTGGGTCGGTTAGGATGCATGTTTTTGGAGAACCTTTTTGTTCAACCTGTCAGTTTGGAATTTCATATCATCTCTACAGAGTTAATTTGATTATACCAGTCATGTAGAAGAAGGCGCAGCCAGTGCATTTTTGGGCTTGTTGAAAAATGGCTTGAATTTCAGTTCTCTTTATTTTTTATTTTATTTCCATGTACTGTACCTCTTGATAGCTTTTTTTCCTCAGGTTCTAGTGATAATGTGGCTATCTGTCAGATTTTAAATTAGTACGTAGAAGTTGTTTATATATTCTTCTTCAAAAGCTTCTATTCCTAGGGATAATTTTCATTGTGAAATGTTTAGTTTTATATATATAATCAGTAGTCTCTCTGTAATGAATATTGTGTAAAAGATTTTACTACAAAATACATGCCCTAAGCTTTAACAAGGATTGATCACCATGACGCCCTAAGAGAAGACATGTGATGTCTGTCTGTGTTGTCTCCTCTCATGCTTGGTTTCCTTGCATGTTCTTTATTTAGAAGTTAATGAATCATGTATGGAGACATGGTAAATTACAGTAATTCTAGCTATTTGGAAAGAAAATGAATCTGGAAGAATTGAGACTGTTCATACTATTTGCTTCGGGTATCACTGAAAGATCTTCTCACGCTTTCATTTTAAAAGTGCTTTTCCACGGCTTGGAACTAACCTCTTCATATACTGCATTTTGGATCACTTTGATTAGCAACTTTTCTCCCAGTAGCAGCATGGATAGGTTGTAGTCCACACATCTCGTAGGTTTTATTCCACGACTCATTATGGCACTGGAGACGAAAACAACGTGAATCATGGCTGGCTTGTGCTGCTCTTGAGAATAAAATTGCTTGTAATCCTGCAATGCCTCATTCCTCCTGAAAATCTGTGAATACATTGACAACCAGGTGTTGTTTGTTTGGTTGTGTCCCTGCACAGTGTGATACATTCATCACTGAATGGACAATGTAAAAGTGTGAAGGAACCCCCCCACCAGCTGGTAATGTAACACCCCAGGAAGCCGGTTGTTACAGTGGTATTGCCTTCCTCACAGGGAGGGTGATGCCATGCCTGGAAGCGAGGAAGATCCCTTTACCAGGTTACACGTACACACAACACTGTTCTGACTCCAGGCCACAAGGGGGAGCTCTGATCCAGTTTGTGGGTGGTTTCCCTATGTATTCTGGCTGGAGGAGGAGTTAGATAGTCAGTCTTGAGGAGAGCTGGGGTTGTGCAGACACATGGTTCTGCAGCTTCTGACAGGGCAGTCTGTGAGAGACTGTGAGGGGAGCACAGGCAAAGGAGAGGAAAGATACTGGGAGTGGAGCTGTGAGAGGGCTCACTCCAGAATCAGTGCAAGTAACCGGAGGCCGGAATTCCGAGGTTGTGGGGATAACTGTATGCCCCACAGCTGAAACCGGCGGGCAGGAGATTTCAAGTCACCTGTCCACCACTACACTCAAAGACACAGCAGCTTATAGAGCCTGGAGTCACCACTAGAAGGCACACCTGTAAAAAGGCTTGAGTTGCCTGTGTGAAGCCTTAGGCAGCAAGGGACTTAAACCACAGCGCAGTAAGGAAGGCTTCCAACCCCACCTGGCTAGGGGGATTCCGAATTGCTTCCAGGCTGGCCGGACCTCACATCACCTGTTACTGGTACCCTGGACTGTGCCTGCATACTTCCAGTAAAAGGTAAAGAGACTGCAACCTTGTGTCCTCCAATTCTTCCCAGCACTACAATGTCTGTCATCTTTACCCACTACACCAGGAGTCCTAGGGATCAAGCTTCACCTGTGGGAAGCCATACCATCCCTGATGGAGTACCATCATCCCTAGTGGACCCCTTTAAGCAGTGTCGGTCATCCCTGACTGAATACCACAGGTGGTGTCACTAACATTCTTCATTCAAAACAACCCCTTTAAAGACCATCCCTTTAACTTGGATGCCCAGGGCCACGGACCGGGTCGCTGCCACCGTGACTACCCCTTTAATGATCACCGGACCCGGCCCGAGTACCCCAAGGTGCTAGCGGGCGCTCCAGTAACACTCTGTTGTCAATTTCTTAAATTTCTAGTAGAAATAACAGAAGAATAGCATAACACACAGTTGTAAGATAAGATGCACTAGGAAGGTTTTATTTTTTGGGAGTCCGTTTATTTACTAAAATTGACCTGTTAGAAGAGCCGACAGATCCTGTCTGTCGATCTATACAGATCCTGTCTCTATCGATCTATAGAGATCCTGTCTACTGATCTATACAGGGCAGCACGGTGGCTCAGTGGTTAGCACTGCAGCGCGGGAGTCCTGTGTTCAAATTCCACCAAGGACAACATCTGCAAGGAGTTTGTATGTTTTCCCTGTGTTTGTGTGGGTTTCTTCCAGGCACTTCGATTTCCTCTCATATTCCAAAGACAAACTGATAGGGAATGTAGATTGTGAGCCCCAATGGGGACAGCGATGATAATGTGTGCAAACTGTAAAGCGCTGCGGAATATGTTAGCACTATATAATAATAAAGATTATTATTATACAGATCCTGTCTACCGTTCTATACAGATTTTGTCTATTTTTAGCAAAGGATTAATAGGTATTCCAAATACAAGAATGTCTTACTGGTGATCTGGTTACTGCTGTCCAGTAGAATGTGGATTTCAATATTCACTTTTGAGCATTCAAGCAGTTACAGTAGATGAAGAAGATGGATTTTTGGGTGGAAGACTTGCTCATGATGAAGCAGTTCCCCCTCTGTTTGGAAGTTTCCTATATTTCCCCTCGGGTAGCTGAATCAGTAGGGGAAACTAAGATCTTCCAATCCAAAGATTATTCTCCTCTGTACCTTTTTGGAGGAAGAGGGATAGCATATACAGCAGAAGCTCCTGAGTCCAAGCGTGAGTAAAGGCATCCGGAGATTTTGGATTGTCCTGCTATCACAGAGAGTAACTTTTTTTTAACCGAAGTCAAAAATAGTTTTAAATAGAATGGGTTTACATGGGTTTACAGTTGTCTATCTCACTAGATACACTTCTGGGTTTAGTTGAAAAAACGCATCAAAAGCTACCAGGTTATTCCCCACCACCTCCCCAAAATGCCATTTGTGATTCCACCTTAGTTACATAGTCATATAGGTTGTAAACACATAGTTCCATCAAGTTCAGCCTTTCTAGAGGCTCCTGGCCCCTATATAAATGCTGATACAGTGTTTTCCAATACTATGACATTCCACAGTCTTACTGCTCTAACTGTAAAGAATCCTTCCTATTTAGTTGCCAAACTCGCCTCTCCTCCACACCTAATGAATATTCCCGAGTCCTTATGTAAGTTCCTTTGAAGAAATAACATGGGATATGTTCTGCTGTGCAAGGTAACAATAATAAATGTTAATTTGTTCCAGTCTTGTGTATGAATTACAAAATAATTTGTCTTGTAAATTGACCAAATCTAAGGATAACTAGACATCGTCCCATTAACTGCAAGAGTAAAATGCCCTAGGGCTTCCTATCGCCTCTTATCCATTCCTAGTAAGTTATTACAGTCTTATGACACCATGGCCACGTCTCTATTTGTAAATGGGGAAGATGGAGCCCCGCACATTTTTACACTACTGATATAGAAGAATGATTACATAACCTGGGTTGAGCCACCTCGTTCCATGGGTCCCACAGCAGATTCCCTGACTGCCTCTACGGGGTCTAGGCATCACACAGCCCACTTCTCGAATGCTAATCACTTTAACCCCTTATACAATTTTTTGGCTGTTCATGCTAACAAATAGATTTTCCCCAATTTTTATTAGCTTTTTTTGGTGATTGCACATTTGTGGATTCAGTGTGTACACAGATTACATGAGGGTGAAGCCGTTAACAAGCATAGGTCGGCATTTACAGTATCTCCTGGGACTACGCTCATGTTGAACTCTGAGCGAAAGGATGCGAAAGTTGCAGGTCGCGATATTTACCTTGGAAAGAGTTGAGCTGGACCGCGGTCAGTACAAAGCACAGCACATGTGGCTTGTTCCCACAAGCAGCGAGAAGAAATCAGCCTCATTTTCCTGTCAGCAGGGATAGGCTGATGTCAGAGCAGGCTAGGATCATACGTTCTTCACGTGTTTCTGCCACAACTTTTAGGCTTGTGCATTCATGAAGATACATGGTGTTCTACAGGACTTGAAAAAACTGATACACATGACCCGTATAGAAAAGACAGGATTTTCTTTCACTTAGTAAATATTCAGAATACCCCTCCCTTTATTTTGACAGGGCTAGGTGGTGTGGACTTGCCACTTCTAAACAAGAACGTTCTTAATCACTGACAGATACAAAACCTTGAACCACTTTGACAGACAAAAGGTCAAGAGGTCAAAGTTTGCTAGGTGTCACTGCTACATGTCAGCACAAGACAAATTGATGGAGTCGCATTGCACCCCTGAGGGCACTGCGACAGCAAGTTGCAAAAAGTCTAATTACTGTGTCAGATTTTTTGCAAACTGTTTATCTCGATTGACAATATGAACCAACTGATTGGTATTGCATCTAAGAAACTTTGACCATGAAGCCAGAGTCCCATGTAAAGCTAACCTTAGGTCATGTTCAGTATTTTACAGCAGTACTTGTAAGCCAAAACAAGGAGTGGGTGAAAAATGCTGAAGTGGTGACATGTTCCAATTATACCTCTGATTGTTCTACTTCAGCCAGCAAAATGCAGAAAATCAACCTGTAAAAGCCAAACAACGCAACATTTTTAATTAAATTGAAGTGTAAAAATTATTCTTGGCTTCCAAAAAAAATGCATCCAGGTAAAAAAAGGAAAAAATATGGCTTAGGAGCAGTCCATATTCTTTATCAGTAACGCGTTTCCATTGTAGTAGGACTGATCAGTCTCACTCTGTAGGGGTGTACTTTATGTAGGAAAATACTAGGGGTTATATTGAGATTCCTGTGGAGTCTCAAACATGATGTCACAGTGAGCAGCGCCGACACTCTGCTTCTATCGCCGTCTCCATAGCTTCTGTGAAAGAAGACCTTGTCAGGGGGCCGAGATAGAAGCAGGGAGCGATACCAGTGCTGCCCCTGATGACGACTTGTTTGAAAGCAGTGCTAGAAGCTGTGTGGCAATGCTGGTGTCACTCACTGCTTCTATCTCCGCCCCCTGATAATGTCATCTTTCACAGAAGCTACGGCAGTGGAAATAGAAGCAGAGTGCCAGCGCTGCACTCACATCTCCAATAGCATCCATCACTTAGGATCCAGAATGTCTTCAGATGGGGCCGTGATACCAGAAAATATATTTTTAGGTGCTGGGCCACCCCTTTAAATCTATCACCTTTTGCAGAGAATTGTTGAAGCCTAACGTTTATTGCCTCTAAATAAGACAGTCACACCAAGCTCGTCTTCTCTGTATGAGAACTATTGTATTTGTAGTTAGCGATTCCAAAAGTTTGTAAGCACTTGTGAGTGAAAAAAAAGTAAATAGCCATTGGATTTCTCCTTGATTCTTGTCTCATAGGGACGCAGTGAGCGACAGCTCAGCTGCCCCATAGATGGCGGGGGCGTACTGGGCCATCAGTATTGTGAATGGGATATCTCAGCTGCCTAAGCAGGGACTGGGGCGTGCTGAATATCCTCGTGCTAATTAGGGATAGTTCAGTCGCCTAGTCAGGGGCTGGGGCATGCTGGTCTGTCCCCATTCAAATTTAGGATTGCTCATCTGTCCAATCACAGACTGGGCCTGCTGGGCTTGCTCCGGGTATTTGCCTTTCAGGGTGGACGCCTGGCCATTTAGCTGGCTAGCAATGATCAGACCATAGCCTTGTTGTAGCTTTGCTCTGTGGAATTTCTGACTTGTGCTTTAGTGTACTGCTGTGTGACCTCAGACCTTGCCTTTGCTTCCATGTTTGCTTAGCTCTTTTGTCTTGATCCGCACTATTTTGGACTGCTGTCCTCAGATCGTGACCTGTTTACACTTTTATCTTGCCTTTGACGTACACTCTTGGCATTTGACCCCAGACTTCTTGACTTCGCTGCCTCATGGCTCATTCCTGCAAAATGACAATAGCCAGCGTCACACTATGATTCCACAGAACGTCTTGTGGAAGCAACGTTGCAGGGATGAGCAAGCAAACTATCGTTTGTGGTTTTCGGTACGGCTTTGAGTCAAATAACAAAAACATTTCTTTAAGAAAGTTGAACAACAAGCTGAGAAGTTCTTATTGCAGATGTCTCTGACAAAAAGACCCTTGACCTGTGGCTACATGATTTTTCCACACAGCTGCTATTTTGTGAAAAGACAGTGAAGATTTACCTTACTAGCACTTTGCCAACACTTTCCATTATGGAAGATTTTGTACCATATAAAGCAAGGAATACATAAAAATGGATCTATGTTATACCATTTCAGCATTCTTTAGTGAATTGTAGCATCTTTGGCTCTTGTGTTAGAAAGTTGGTTGTCGAAGTGCCAACACTGAAGTTAATATTTATAGCATTTTTGTGATTGTCAAAGAGATTGTTCAAACAAGTCAGTCTGCAAGGCAACAAAAGAATTTTTCTTGAGGAGTTACTTGACCCAATGTACTCATATCAGCACAAAATAACCGGCATGTAAACAATGGATATGTCATCAGCTAGTAAAATGTAGCTTAGTTAGATATCATGACTAAGCAAGTACAAAACTGTACATCTCATTCTACTGCTGTCTAAAAAAAATGCTGGGGCAGCAATACATATCAACCAAGAGAAACGTTCATTTTATAGGCTGGTAGCCATTTTCAAAGACCACATTGTTGGAGGTCTCTGCATAAAGTCAAGAAAAATGCCACTTAAATCCAAAATCTTTAACAGGCTCCAACAACCTTCCATATTGAATCACCATCAAAAGTAACAACTGGTAGATAAAGGACAAGCCTTTAACCCATTACTTGCCAAATTAAAATTGGATTGTACGGATTTTTCAGAAAAGGGCATCCCAATATTCATTTAAAAATGGCAATGACATGATTTCCTATTTTGAAAACATTCATTTTACAAACACAACACAAAAAATTGGACCAAATTATAAAAATTATATAATCTTAGTTGCTAGAAGCTAAAGATTAGGCGTCCCCAAAAAAGGACATTGGTAGATAATGGGTTAAAAACTAATTGTTGTGTTAATTTTTATTTCATAAATCAATAGTACATATGAAAGGAAGAAAACTTTGTAAATCTGCTTCTTTCTCTGCTAGGACTGATCATTAATAAAAAAAATTTGTCTTCACTTAAAGGGAATCTGTCACCCCAAAAATGGCCTATAAACTAAGACCACCGGCATCAGGGGCTTATCTACAGTATTCTGTAATGCTGTAGATAAGCCCCCGATGTATCCTGAATGATGTGAAAAACAGGTTATATTATACTCACCCAGGGGCGGTCCCGCTGAGGTCCGGTCCGATGGGTGGCGCGGCCCGGGTCCGGCATACCCATCTTCATATGATGTCATCCTCTTGTCTTCTTGCCATGGCTCCTGCACAGGTGTACTTTGTCTGCCCTGTTGACAGAGGCGCTGGGCCTCTCTGACCTTTCCCGGAGCCTGCGCACTGCAGTACTTTGCTCTGCCCTCAACAGGGCAGACAAAGTACATCTGCACAGGAGCCGCAGCGAGAAGACAAGAAGAGAACGTAATCATAAGAAGATGGGAGGCGCCGTACCCTAGACCGCGACACCCATTTGACCGGACCGCACCAGGACCGCCCATGGGTGAGTATAATCTGACCTCTTTTTCTTATCTTTCAGGATACATCGGGGGCTTATCTACAACATTCCAGAATGCTGTAGATAAGCCCCTGATGCCGGTGGCCTTAGTTTATAGGCCATTTTTTGGAGTGACAGATTCCCTTTAAGACAGATTTTATCTGTGAATTCAGAATTTTGAAAATTAATGATCGGTACTGGTAGCGAAAGAAGCAGATTTTTATGATAATATTACAAAGTTTCCTATTTTCATTTGAACTATTGATTTATGAAAGCTTCAGAGTTGAAATCTCAAAGCATTTCTTGCTGGTCAATGTCTGCAGAAAAAGCCATCTGCGTTATAAGGGCTCATACTCACTTGCGCGAAACTCGGATGAGTCTAGCACGGCAATACCCGGCACTGCACCTGGCACAGAGGAGCAGAGCGTGCGGCCGCATGTATTCCTATGCGGCCGCATGCTCCGATCTGAGTGCCGGCAGCAGATCTGCTGCCGGGTATTAACATACGAGACTCATCCGCGTTTCGCCCAAGTGAGTATGAGCCCTAAGGGATAGTTCCGCATTTGGACAAGTGAAAAATTCCATTCTATACCAGTGAATCGTGCTTTTTTTGCAGCATGTGCAGGGATTTCTGTTAGCCATGTTCAGATAAAGGAGACAATCGTAGAAAAGTTTTGACTGTTTGTTTCCTATAGCAACAAGCAGAACAGTGAATTCTGTTCTGGACTATGATGCCTTTATATTTGCCTTTAAGACGAGTCATAGATATATGATCATTTTCTTTCTTGTAGGTTTTGTGTAAGTAAAAAAAAAAGCAAAACTGCGTCTAAATAACATAAGGTTCTTAGCAAACACTATTTTTGATCAAAAAAGCCTAAAAGCCATCCTACCATTGGTAAGGTGACCCTTTTTGGGATGGTCGTACACAGTCTAATATTTTTAATATTAGACAGTGTATGACCATCCTAAACAGGGTTAACTTGTTGCTGACACCTTACCGTGTGTCAGAGTTGACCTCAATGTGTATAAGGGCAGACAAAGAATCAGGTCCCAAACTGTGGATACCAGCCATGGGAAGATATTTAAATGTAATATCCAGCTCAAGGGAGGGAGGCTACGCCATGGCTTGCACAAACTGCTTGAGCTTGGGTTTATGTTAAACTTAAACCCAAGCTCAATTTTTTGGGGGTCATAACTATAGGGCAGTGATCCGCTCCTCAATATACGCCTTAAGATTTCAATGGCTGAGTGTTTAACGTGAATTGAGCTCATCAGGATCCAGTACTATCTGCTGGATACACACAAGTCATGACACTAGTGTGAATAAAGCCGAACACTAGTTTACATGATGCAAGATCACTTAGATCGATTGTAAATGTCGCCTAAATCGGTAAAATGCCTTGTACTGTCTGTATCAAACATGCTCTGCCTTTCTCCAAAAAGGCTTGCCCCGTGTCTGTTCTGTCTGACCACCGGCTATTCCTCTCTGTCTTACTTATTAGGTAACTAGGTATCACATTTTATACCTTGTACAGTAGAACCATCCGACCTTGTGCTGATACCGACGTGAGTTAAAATTTAAACAAATTTCCAGAATATGCCTGGAAATTTATAGGAGTAACCGATGGGGTTATAGCTTTACATTCTGACGAAAGAACGGGATGTCCTCAGTTACTGCTGAGTCTCTAAATTATGATCCTACCTGGAATTATTGCCTGGGCTTTACTGTATAATACTGATGGAAAGCAATAGATATATACTTGTCTGTTGGGAGTCGATTACAAATAGGACAGTAGGTGTAGATTGAGCCCCTTCCATATTTTATTTTATTGCTTTTGTTTTTTTCATCATTGCTTTCCAAGAGGCATATTTTTTAAATTTTCTATTAACAAAGGCATATGTTGCTGCTTTATAAACAGTAAAATAACATTATTCCCCTTTTATAAAGGTAATAATATCCTTGTAAACAGGGAATAATGCCTGTTCTGTAGATGGATCTTGCACTGTTAGATCACATCTTTTTCATAAAAATGTTCATGAAGCTCCTTAATTTCCAATATATTTTATCCAACGTTAAATAAAAATGTCTTTCCAGTAGATGATATTTTATCTTCAGGACAGAGACCATTTGTAGCAACCCAACTGTTCTTAAATACTGGGGGGGTCAAATTAAAGGAGTTTTCATTTTATGCATATTTTATTTCTGTTACTATTTGCTTGACAATTTTTAAAAATAAAACACACCAATACCCACCTTCCCCAGGTACAATTTTGCCTCTACTCAATCACTGTGATCCAGTGTTCCAAAACTTCTACCTGGTGGCATTAACAATTCCAAATATCTGACTTTTGTATCCTAATTTCATACTAATAATTTCTCAATCTTGGGAATAAAGATGACTTAATAGCCTGCTTGGTAGTTTTTCCATTCATTCTTTGCCTTGATGAGGAAGATTGCTTTGGACATAGATGCAGGTACGGGTATGACATAAGTCCTTAGTATTGCACAGGTAATAATTTCATCACCTGCTCAAGCATTAATTCCATCACCTATGCAATACTAAGGAAATCCTGAATACATAACCTGTTGGTGGGTCTTGAAGACTGGAGTTGAGAAGCACTGCTTTCGAAGATTTGCCAAAAAAACCTCCTGCCACTTTGTTTTAAGGATAGGCAAGGCTCCCAGAGGATGGACCTTCATCACTTATAAATTAACGGCATGCTCAGCATAAAACCGACTTTCATCCAGTATATGGTGTATACATACTTGTAATCATTACTAAAATATTCTTATTCTTTTGCATCTTGGTCAAATCCCCTTCGATAGCCATTAATATATTGAAGAAATTGATATAATTTCCTGGATAATTTCCTACATATGATTGGAGACAAAGGTCCTTTTTTATCAAGACCGGTGTTTTTCATTTCGGTCTTAATGAGGATGCTAATTGGAGTCAGACGCTCCTGATTCATTGAGCAGCACATCCCTCTTAATGAATCCGGCATGTTTGATAAATCGTGTGCGTCTTGACACAAATCTGACTCCAGTCACGGACTGGATAACATTTGTGGCATAAGGAAGGTCGCCGCTCATCGTGAATTTGATGAGCGAGGCTTTGCCATGACCCTGTCCTGCCCCAGCTCCATCCTCTTTGTTGGGGCTGGGCAAAAATGGTGTGAGAATGCCTAAAGTGTCAACATTTTAGCGCCCAAATGTGAAGATTTTGCAATGCTTTTTGCGCCATAATTCTAGTGTAGAAGTTTTGAATCAGGCCCAAAGTATTTGATACATACATGTAAACTTCAGTAAGACACACCCTTACACCCATTGCATAACATGTAAAAAATTGAAATCCTCCCATCTTTGTCCCACCCTAATCTTTCCAGCTTTAGGGAAAGTGTAGTGGATGCTTGTACCGCAACTGGTTTATAGGGCAGGAGATAGGTGCCAAAAATATTCTGTAAGATAACATCAAATGTTCCTAAACATAAGTGAATTCTCCACTACAGACAAGTTAGAGCAGGTAATATTGTTAATATGCTAAGACATGAAGTACTTGGGAGCACATCAAGTTAATAGGTGGTAATTGTCAATGTACTATACTGGTGAATATACAGGTGCTTCTCACAAAATTAGAATATCATCAACAAGTTAATTTATTTCAGTTCTTCAATACAAAAAGTGAAACTCATATTATATAGAGTCATTACAGACAGAGTGATCTATTTCAAGTGTTTATTTCTGTTAATGTCGATGATCATGGCTTACAGCCAATGAAAACCCAAAAGTCATTATCTCAGTAAATTAGAATATGTCATAACACCAGCTTGAAAAATGAAAATTTTAAAATCCGAATGTTGGGCTACTAAAATGTATGTTCAGTAAATGCACTCAATACTTGGTCGGGGCTCCTTTTGCATCAATTACTGCATCAATGCTGCGTGGCATGGAGGCGATCATCCTGTGGCACTGCTGAGGTGTTATGGAAGCCCAGGTTGCTTTGATAGCAGCCTTCAGCTTGTCTGCATTGTTGGGTCTGGTGTCTCTCATCTTCCTCTTGACAATACCTCATAGATTCTCTATGGGTTTAAGGTCAGGCGAGTTTGCTGCCAATCAAGCACAGTGATACTGTTGCTTGTAAACCAGGTATTTGTACTTTTGGCAGTGTGGACAGGTGCCAAATCCTTGTCGGCAGAGGGAAGCATGAAGTGCTCTGAAATTTCCTGGTAGACGGCTGCCCTGACTTTGGTCTTGATAAAACACAGTGGACCTACACCAGCAGATGACATGACTCCCCAAACCATCACTGATTGTGGAAACTTCACACTAGACCTCAAGCAGCTTGGATTGTGGCCTCTTAACTCTTCCTCCAGACTCTTGGACCTTAATTTCCAAATGAAATGCAAAATTTACTTGCCCAGCCCAATTTTGGGGTTTTGTGTGAAATTATGTTCAATTTGCATTATTTCCTCAAATTTTTGTGGTGTTCCAATACACACAATGGAAATAAACATGTGCATATCAAAACATGTGTAATTGCTCTAATTTTCTGGGAGAAATGCTTCATTTTCTGGAACAATTTCATGGATGCTAACACTTTTGGCCATGACTAAATATGTCCCAATCAGGGGCACATCCGGGTACATATGTTCCCAAATTTGGTATATGTCCCCCGTTCTGCCGCTATTCTTTAATGTATAGAAAAAAAAAGATTCTACTCACGTCCTATGTGCTCCTCCACTGTGCTGCGTCCTCTTCTGAAGCCAGCAGAATGTGGTCTAAAGCTCTGCACGTGAGGACATCTCTACATTGCTGAGAAGTCAGAGCTTAGATGCACAGGGAGAATGGAGGAAGGAGCTGACAGCTTCCTTTTCCATCATTGCTTTCAACTGTACTTCTTCTACTTTTGGGAAGCAGATGCAGTTAAGTGTGATGGCGAGGGTGGGTGTTGGTGCTAGTGCTGCTCCCCGGCTTATGGGACACTTTTGACCAATTGACTGGTCCTCTTTAATGGAACCCTACAGTATGACACATAAATGGGTGCCAACAGCATGTACACAAGGCCCCGTGTAACTAGAGGCTGGTGTAGTACAATTAATATATTCAATGTGTTGTGCCAAGTTACAAATTCTGCATTGATATATTTGTACCCGACAACTAGTTAGTAAATGTAGATAAATCGGATAACTGTCTTTACAACTTTATGTTCCTAGAGAGAAAATGTCTCCTGCATTTGGCTTTTCTCGCCAGGTTATAGGTGATAGGTTTAACCTCATAGATTGTGCTGAGTACACAATGTGTTACTGAGCGGCAGGTAAAAATAAACATTCCAGCTCAGACGGCAGTTGACTTGGCTAATTATTGGTGCTGGCCTTCAGTAATATGTAATATGAATGATTACACTGAGCCTGAATTAAGCCTCCTAATGTAAACCAGGAGTATGTGGAGCGATCAGAAGTGCTGAGTGTCATTTAGTGAATGGTTATCTTTTCTCCCTGACTGTTCCAGTATTGGACATTTAATGATTCTGCAGAATCTAGAACACAGCGGCAATTATTAACATGCTCGTCCCGCTGTCCCCTATATATTACTAATTCTTATTCATTGTGACTGTGCCAAGGAATATTACTGGAATAAGAAGCATCACCTCTTAATAACCAACTAGCTACGAAGGGTTAGTAGAGGAAAGTGCCGCATCTTCATTAACTCTATTTTTTTGATTTATATGCTCTTTAGGGGACAGCGTGCCATATGGGGAAAGAAAATCTTCCATGCAAGTATAGGAATGCCCATGTAGCTGCAGTGATCCCTGAAATATTAATGCCATTAGGGGATTTCCTGGGATAAGGATATTGATTGTCCATAGTAATTATCAGATCAGTTGGGCTCTGAATCCCCTCTCCCGTTATATGGGTCTGCAGCTGTATGTTGAGCACTTCTTCATTGTTACATCACTCCATCTACCTGCATGCCATGTACTTTGGAGTAGCTGTTATCCCATTCACTTTAATGGGACAGACCTGCAATACTTTGCGGTCACAGTCTTTATACGGCTTATTCTAGGGCTAATCAGTGCCTGTAGTAAGATACTTTATGTGTAAGATCAGTTTTTCATGAACGATGCAGGACCATATTTAATGATTTATTATTAGATTGATGATTGGTTCAGGATTTGTGGCTTTTTTTTTTGCTGCTGCTTTTCTGCGTCCAAAACCTAATCTCTTGGCCGTAAAAAAGTTGCAGACGAGATGCAGTTTTTGCTGGCTTTTTTTGCTGAGTTTCTTTTCTGTGTTTTTCAGGATCTCAAAGTTCCGCTTTGCTTCCACCATGTAAGCATAAACAATACAAGGTGTTAGGCCACTAATGAAAGGCGTAGTTTGGTCAAATTATTTAGTGGAAAAAGTTTATGTCTGAAAAAATAGTGACTATGCTGAACTGAAAGGTTTATGAAAAAATACACAATTGCAAATGTAAAAGCAGTGGGGGGAGCAGAATTGGTCAGACATTGTTTACCTACATAAGTAGGGCATTGAATTAGTTGGTATTGTTCAGTTTTGCACAAATTGTTAGCATTGATTACTTTCTCACATATCTAATTTAATTAATCTGTTCTAATACTCACATCTGTGCTCATGTGAGCATATTAAGACATTGTGTTTTCAATTTGCCGGATCCTTACCTCCCTCGACAATCATTTGCCTGGGGCCCCATACACATTAGACAGTAGACCGTTGATATTGGCAGGTTTGGCCAACTTTAGTCTATTGTGTATAGGGGACTTTAAAATTGCCATTAGGCCTGCATCTTATTAGAGAACACCCTTACTTGTAAGACTTTGTTCACGTTTGCTTTCGGGGGATCCATTTTGTTTTTTTCAGCAAAAAAGAATAACTCCGTCTGCTTTGCTTTCCTTGCCCCCTAACATAACAGGCCAATATTTTTCTCACTTGCCATCTGCTGGAAATCCGTTTTATGTTTTTTTACAACAGTTGCTATTAATAAGTTGCAATGTATCAGTAAAAAATGGATGCTATACTTTCTTTGTATGGAATCCATTTGTTTTTTCACGCACCCATACACTTAAATGGGTGAGTTTCATCCGGCACGCGCAAGATCTAGTACATGCTTACATTTTTTTCACATGCAGATTAAGTGAAAAAAAAAATTGCTCATCTGCGCTGTCCCATTGAATAATATTGGACCTGGTGCTGTACGGGTTCTTCACGGACAGCACTCTGCTGTAAATACGGTATCGTTAACTTGGCCTCAGAAGAATATATGTATGTGCACAATATTGGGCAACTATTAGTGTGCAGAATTATCATGCAACTAAACGAAAGATGTTGTACATTTTCCCATCTCAATTGTTTCTATTGATCTGTTAAAAGAGAATATTGAGCAAATACCTCAAAATGTACAAAAATATATTTCTAACATTTCTTCTTGCATGTGGGCCTCTTCTTTACTGGCTAGTCAGAGGCTGACCCAGACAGAAGAGGCCCATGTGCAAGAACAATTTATGGCCCCTTTAAAGCTCCCTAGCTCCCTGTATCTGTCTTCAGATACTTCTTGACCCAGTCTTGACTTGTTCAGTGATGATCAGGTTTCATCCTTCCTCGCCTTGGCCATGTCTATGAGCACTGAACACCTTGTGCTTCTGGGCCTCCTGGGAGGTTGCTGTTCTGGAATATGGCAGCACTGGAGGATAATGGCTTCCTGGTCGCTTGTCATCTGTTTCTTCTCAAATCTTTGATAGATAAGGTGCGTCTTTTTTTCTCAACACATTTTTTTTGCGACCTTATTGACTATTTGCAGCAAAACCTTTGATAGTTCTGTTATTACGCCCCAAAATGTTAGCCGTTTCATGAGTGCTGCATCCCTTTCTAAGACTTGTAACAATTTTTCAATCTCTAATAATTATGCACACAGTCTACATGTATATATATGAGTTCATCAAAGATGAGCCTAAACATGAAGGGTTCTTGTTGCTATCTATACCAACTGACTGGCAGAAATTATCTAATAATAGAAGCTTCTAATTATATTCTGCAGCTAATATGTGGATACAATGCTGGATGTACACATAGCTGTCTGGGATACTGTATGCATATAATGTTTCACAGCATACGTATATAGTCTATCCAGGCTAAGTGCTAATGGGAAACCGGCAGAGATGGATACAGCAATATGGACAAAGCCACTTATAGCAGACCTACGTGTTTTCCAGGTAAACATCTTTACTCCTTGTCTTCCCATGCACGACATTACAGTGAATATACATAAATATAATGTTGAGTCAGACATTCTATAGCTCCTATAGTTTTGTTTTGTTAAAGGGAATCTGTCACCCCAAAATTCGCCTATAAGCTAAGGCCACCGGCATCAGGGGCTTATCTACAGCATTCTGTAGATAAGCCCCCGATGTAAGCTGAAAGATAAGAAAAACAAGTTAGATTACACTCACCCAGGGGCGGTCCCGGTGCGGTCCGGTCCGATGGGTGTCTCAGGTCAGTGTCCAGCGCCTCCCATCTTCATACGATGACGTCCTCTTCTTTGCTTCCTGCCGCGGCTGCTACACAGGCGTACTTTATCTGCCCTGTTGAGGGCAAAGTACTGCAGTGCGCAGGCACCAGGAAAGGTTAGAGAGGCCCGGCGCCTGCGCACTGCAGTACTTTGCTCTGCCCTCAACAGGTACACCTGCGCAGGAGTTGCGGCAGGAAGCAAAGAGGACGTCATCACATGAAGATGGGAGGCGCTGGACCCCGAACGCGGCGCCCTTCGGATCGGACCGCACCGGGACCGCCCCTGGGTGAGTAAAATATAACTTGTATTTCTTATCTTTCAGGTTGCATCGGAGGCTTATCTACAGCATTACAGAATGTAATAAGTCCCTGATGCCGGTGGCCGCAGCTTATAGGCCAAAAATGGGGTGACAGATTCCATTTAAGGGATTTTCACCTGTCCTATTTTTTTTTTTTACTGATTGTCTGCAAAAGAAATCCAAAAACAAATTTGAAGCATGTCCTACTTTGATTTCCATTATAGACTAAAGTTGCTCGTTCAAGTGAATAAATTTGTAGGAAAAAAAAGAATAGCATTTTTTTTAGTGGACACTCTAAAAAAGTACGCAGTGTGAACATACCCTTAGGGAAAAGTCCACTGTGGCAGATCTCTTTTCCAAGGTTTGTCTTCCTGAAGCTGATCTATTATAAGAACAAAGTTACAATTCTGTTGTCTGGTGTCCCAGGACCAGGGGCTCCTTCCCTTTCCTTAATGCTTGGGATGCCCTATCTTGCCCTGTTCCCTGGATTACTTCTGATGTTGAAGACGCCAAGGCCACGTACCTTTCCTTAGCTCCTGATTCCACCCTCAGTCTACACCCTTCCCCCACCCAGTGAAGAGGGGAGTTGTAGTGTACCATTATACACCAACCAGACTAACAAGGTAATGCAAACGTTCAAATATACTCACACATGTAAACGAGGAAAACACTGGGGAGTGGAGGATGGAGTTAAACCAAAGTAAGAGAAGAAAGGAAATGATCACACACTGAAAGTCTAGCAACAGTCACAGATAAATCCACCAAAAGCCTTTCTCCAATATCCACCCGCAACAACCTCCAGCCATGCAGCAAAAGCTAACTCTGACAATGAGTGCTAGCCTGGACTCAGTTTATATAGGAGATGGGAGTGGCTAACAGTGCACAGCTGAGAGCCTTAGCTCCAGGAGCTCTCAAACATTTAATAAGAAGGTGAAGTGCTTCTAATCTGTGTAGGAAAAGGAGAAATCAGATGCTGCAGTCTTCTGTCTTTTCTCTGTTGCAGTTAACCCTGTGATAAACACAGGCTGCATGAACACAAACCCTGGGAAAGATGACTGACCCAGTTGACTTTTACCTAACATCAACCTTGGTAAGTGGGACGAGTTGATTAATAATCCAATATTAGGCTAAAGCAATGGAAGATCATGACAAGACAGATTCCTACAGAGAAGAGGAAACACAATTCAGCAAATGGTTGAAATACAATTTAGTGTTTATTCAACGTGTAATGTAAAACTACAAGGCTTATATCTTCTTAAATGGCTTAAATATCATTGTTCTCAGCAACACATTGTCATGTTTTAACACATGGTGTGCTGGCGATAATATGTTCTGTGCACATAGGACTCTGGTCCATCTCTTAAAACAGGATACAGCCACCGATCTTCTTACATGTGTAACAAGAAAACATGGGCCCTCTGAAAAATTGGTGCAATATGTGCCATTAATGAGGAGAGACTGCCATCTGCTGGCCAGCCAAAATCAAGTGAAACCAAAGTGTGCTGGAAGATTTGCAGAGGGAAGACCTTGTATGATGGACAAGATCAGGTGACCCTCAGTAAGAACTTCTCTGATATAAAATCTCAGCGCGCCAAACCACAGAGGGATTTGGCGTCAGGAAAGAGAGCGGGGCAGACGTGCTCCAGAGACTTCTCTGAGACCAACGTGTCAGGCCTCAGCAGGGAGTCTGTGCTACCTGGGTGTCGGTCACCACCTGGCAAGGTTCGGATCCCCTGGAAGATATCCCCGAGCCCATCTTATGCTGGTCAGATCTGTAATCTGCGCCCTGCGCTGGTCAAGGTTCCAAGGTCTGACTACACCTGTCAAAAGTTGAGGCCCAGCCCTCTCTGCCCCGAGCCTGAGAGACCTTCGCTGACAGTCAAGCTGAGAAGGACCGTGTGGCGACTATAATAGGAGAGGCATGTCTGGGAGAGAGGGGGAACAGTGTAAGTGAGCAGGGCTGCCACTTTCAGCTATCACCTATGCTGCCGGGGCCGGCTGGGACTAGGATCACAGGTTGAGAGGGGGCAGGTTGGTTTGTGGAGGCTCAAAGGGCTTTATTAGACTACATCAGGAAGAGACTTGCGGCTTAGGCTACTTTCACACATCAGGTTTTCAGTGTCAGGCTAAATCCGGCTAATTTTTAAAAAACCGGATCAGGCGAATGTTGCCGCCGGATCAGTTTTTTTTCCCATAGATTTGTATTAGTGCCAGATTGCACCAGATGACATTGCGTTTCGTCCGGCAAATCTGCAGCTTCCGGTTTCTTGAAAAAGCGTCCATAGCAACGTTTTTTGTCTCCAGCGAAAAAGCCTGAAGCGCTTCCAGCTGTTTGCTAGAATGGGAGCCAGAAGGTGCCGGATCCAGAAAAAGGCAGATCCAGCGTCCTGATCTGGTTTTTTAAACTGAGCATGCTCCAATTTTTTTTTTTATCCAATAATCTAGATATGCTAGCCGGATCCGTCAAAAAAACGGATCCGTCGCATCGGTTTTTCACAATCTGCGCTGGATCCAGTTTTTCCAACATTCGCCGGATTTAGCCTGACACTGAAAACCTGATGTGTGAAAGTAGCCTTAGTGGGAAAACCTGGTGACCCTAAAGCCAGAGCTTCAAGAGAGAATTCACGTGGTGTCTCCCAAGACTGGGCGCAACACTAACGTTAAGTACTGAGAGACTTTCTAGCTTGTTCATAACCTGTTACAATCCTCTATATTGTTAAATTGCTTATTTACTAACCCTGATTGTTTAGAAGTTATTATAGTGCTTTGGAACAAAGCACTATACTGTTATTCCACCGTGGTAAACTTCTTATTATTCTTATTATTCAGTCCGCACGTAATGCGGCCCGAACCGCTAAACTCACAGACTCCAGTGAGGTGTCATTTCGAAGCCAGCGTCCCCAAGAGGTGTGCTAAGTATTTTTCGTGCCGATCGGATTTGTAGTTTTTGCGCAATTTGTGTTTGAAAAAAGTCTTTCAATGCGTTTCAATAGGGAAATTGTCCCATACGTTTATAATGGGCTGGTTTCTGAGGCAATTTCTAAAAATAACTGCCACCTGGCTGATTAGCTCATTGATATGCGCAGTCAGACACAGTTACTATGCCAACTCCTATGAAATCTACATCAGCTCACCAGGTCACACGTTTTGTCAGATAATATCAGCTCTTAAAGTGACAGTACAGCACAATTCCAAACCACTATCTGTAGTCTTATGATTATTAGATGGAGGCCCGATTCTAACTCATCGGGTATTCTAGAATATGCATGTCCACGTAGTATATTGCACAGCCACGCAGTATACAGTGCAGAGCCGCGCAGTACACAGCGCAGAGCCGCGCACTACACAGCGCAGAGCCGCGCAGTATAAAGCGCAGAGCCGCGCAGTACACAGCGCAGAGCCGCGCAGTACACAGCGCAGAGCCGTGCAGTACACAGCGCAGAGCCGCGCAGTATAAAGCGCAGAGCCGTGCAGTACACAGCGCAGAGCCGCGCAGTACACAGCGCAGAGCCGTGCAGTACACAGCGCAGAGCCGCGCAGTATAAAGCGCAGAGCCGTGCAGTTCACAGCGCAGAGCCGCGCAGTACACAGCGCAGAGCCCCGCAGCATACAGCGCAGAGCCCCGCAGTATACAGCGCAGAGCCCCGCAGTATACAGCGCAGAGCCCCGCAGTATACAGCGCAGAGCCCCGCAGTATACAGCGCAGAGCCCCGCAGTATACAGCGCCCACCAAATCGGCCCCTGAGGGGCCCCACCCACCAAATCGGACCCAGAGTGGCTACAACTACCAAACCAGCGCCTGAGGGGCACCCAAGTGTGAAAGTCTTGCTGGGGCAACCCGGGCACCATTCCAAAGCACTATCTGTAGTTCCTTCAGGAAATACCCATCTATTTCTCTCTGTTATCAGCCATTCCCCGTACTGCTGTCAGTCTATTTCTCTCTGTTATCAGCCATTCCCCTGTCCTGCTGTCAGTCTATTCTCTCTGTTATCAGCCATTCCCCGTCCTGCTGTCAGTCTATTCTCTCTGTTATCAGCCATTCCCCTGTCCTGCTGTCAGTCTATTCTCTCTGTTATCAGCCATTCCCCTGTCCTGCTGTCAGTCTATTCTCTCTGTTATCAGCCATTCCCCGTCCTGCTGTCAGTCTATTTCTCTCTGTTATCAGCAATTCCCCTGTCCTGCTGTCAGTCTATTCTCTCTGTTATCAGCCATTCCCTTGTCCTGCTGTCAGTCTATTCTCTGTTATCAGCCATTCCCTTATCCTGCTGTCAGTCAGAGTGACCCGGCCCACCAAATCGGACCCAGAGTGACCCGGCCCACCAAATCGGACCCAGAGTGACCCGGCCCACCAAATCGGACCCAGAGTGACCCGGCCCACCAAATCGGACCCAGAGTGACCCGGCCCACCAAATCGGACCCAGAGTGACCCGGCCCACCAAATCGGACCCAGAGTGACCCGGGCCACCAAATCGGACCCAGAGTGACCCGGCCCACCAAATCGGACCCAGAGTGACCCGGGCCACCAAATCGGACCCAGAGTGACCCGGCCCACCAAATCGCACCCAGAGTGACCCGGGCCACCAAATCAAACCCAGAGTGACCCGGGCCACCAAATCGGACCCAGAGTGACCCGGGCCACCAAATCGGACCCAGAGTGACCCGGGCCACCAAATCGGACCCAGAGTGACCCGGGCCACCAAATCGGACCCAGAGTGACCCGGGCCACCAAATCGGACCCAGAGTGACCCGGGCCACCAAATCGGACCCAGAGTGACCCGGGCCACCAAATCGGACCCAGAGTGACCCGGGCCACCAAATCGGACCCAGAGTGACCCGGGCCACCAAATCGGACCCAGAGTGACCCGGGCCACCAAATCGGACCCAGAGTGACCCGGGCCACCAAATCGGACCCAGAGTGACCCGGGCCACCAAATCGGGCCCAGAGTGACCCGGGCCACCAAATCGGACCCAGAGTGACCCGGCCCACCAAATCAAACCCAGAGTGACCCGGGCCACCAAATCGGACCCAGAGTGACCCGGGCCACCAAATCGGACCCAGAGTGACCCGGGCCACCAAATCGGACCCAGAGTGACCCGGGCCACCAAATCGGACCCAGAGTGACCCGGGCCACCAAATCGGACCCAGAGTGACCCGGGCCACCAAATCGGACCCAGAGTGACCCGGGCCACCAAATCGGACCCAGAGTGACCCGGGCCACCAAATCGGACCCAGAGTGACCCGGGCCACCAAATCGGACCCAGAGTGACCCGGCCCACCAAATCGGACCCAGAGTGACCCGGCCCACCAAATCGGACCCAGAGTGACCCGGCCCACCAAATCGGACCCAGAGTGACCCGGCCCACCAAATCGGACCCAGAGTGACCCGGCCCACCAAATCGGACCCAGAGTGACCCGGGCCACCAAATCGGACCCAGAGTGACCCGGCCCGCCAAATCGGACCCAGAGTGACCCGGCCCGCCAAATCGGACCCAGAGTGGCGCCGCCCGCCAAATCGGACCCAGAGTGGCGCCGCCCGCCAAATCGGACCCAGAGTGGCGCCGCCCGCCAAATCGGACCCAGAGTGGCGCCGCCCGCCAAATCGGACCCAGAGTGACCCGGCCCACCAAATGGGACCCAGAGTGACCCGGCCCACCAAATGGGACCCAGAGTGACCCGGCCCACCAAATGGGACCCAGAGTGACCCGGCCCACCAAATGGGACCCAGAGTGACCCGGCCCACCAAATGGGACCCAGAGTGACCCGGCCCACCAAATCGGACCCAGAGTGACCCGGCCCACCAAATCGGACCCAGAGTGACCCGGCCCACCAAGCCTCAACCCTGAGGGGCTACAACTACCAAACCAGCGCCTGAGGGGCACCCAAGTGTGAAAGTCTTGCAGGGGCAGCCCGGGCACCATTCCAAAGCACTATCTGTAGTTCCTTCAGGAAATACCCATCTAGTTGTTGTATAAAAATACCAATATATCAACCCCTGGCTGTTCCCGCTTCGTGATCTCTGTATGTTGTATCCAGGCACCTGCATATATCCCATGGGCAGTTTAATGGTAGTGCAGGGATTAGATGGCACAATCATGAACACTTGCCATGTCCTCCAATTTCCTCTAATCCATTTTATCAGAGCAAGGTCTAAGTCATACTTTTGGGAATGATCAAACAGTGAGAAAACTGCCTGCTATATGAAATTGTGGACAATCAATAAGTGACCTCTCATTTCTGCTTAAATGTTGCTTGAGTAATCCGTAGTGGGTAGTGATTCATTAATGGAGCTAATCTGCAAGTGTATCGGGAAATTTCTAACTGCAGATAATAATAATAATAATAATAATAATAATAATAATAATCTTTATTTATATAGCGCCAACATATTCCACAGCGCTTTACAGCTTAACAGTTTCAAACACAACAGTCATAGGTAACAATCTTAGCAATACAGTAATAAAGCAAAATAAGAAGTTCTTAAGCAGAAATCCAAGGGTCAGCCCCAGATTTCTTTTGAGGTTCAACTACTAAAACATGTCAGATTTTTCCACCGTATGAATATAGCCTGACATTTTGATGGGGTCATGCATGGCATTCTTACCTGTCTGTTAAATGTGCTTTCCATTATGTTGGTCTGATTGTATTTTTTTTATACATGGTCTTTTACAAGGACTTGCTTGTAAAATTGCAAGGTAAGCTGGTCTGTGAAGCCTTGGTCTAGGTGGAACTGCAGTCTCAGGAAAAAAAAAATCTATTCACAGCTGTTCTGTGACCTAGGCATATGCCTGCGGCGGCGGCAGGAAACCGAGACTGCATTCATATAGATACTGTATATCAGCTCAGCGCCAGTTGTCCTGGATGAGGAAAATAAAAATGTATTTTAGCTTTATATCAGGTGGGAAAAAAACTTTTAGAAAGCAGTATACAGTCATTCTGACGTGAACTTGTGAAGTAAATGCTCCATCCTCATCAGGTCAAGGAGATGTATATGTAAAATACTTTACATATTTTACTGATGTAAAATACTGAATGTGTGAACGTGACGTAACACAGAGAATCCTTTGAGCATAGATTGGGCCAGCACCTACACTTATTCCCATCATCCTGGGGCTGGATTCCTTCATGGAGAGCAGGAAAACGTCCCTTAATTCCTTATAAATCAGACATTTTATTTTTTTATTTTTGCACTTTTGTTTTTTCTCTGCTCTTTCCAAGAATCATCACATTTTTTCTTATTCTATCAGCATAACTGTAGGAGGGTTTATTTTTTGTGGGAAAGGTTATAGTTTTGAACTACACCATTTATTTTAGCACTCAATGTACTGGAGAATCCAAAATTCCCTGTGCTGTGAAATTGTAGGAGAAGTAAAATACAATTTTGCCATGTGTTTTTTTTTTCTTTTTTTTTTTTTACGACTTTTATTCTGTGGCAAAACTTACTCTCGATCATGATTCTTCAGGTCAGTATAATTATGGTGATATCAATCTTGTATAGGTTTATTTATTTTTTTAATTTATCTGTAGAAAAAAAATTTCCGAAGTGTCTGTCAGTGTGTATACACTCACCGGCCACTTTATTAGGTACACCTGTCCAACTTCTTGTTAAGGCTACGTTCACACGATCCTTTTTTCACTGCGGATTTTTCCGGTCCTTTTTCGGGAAAATCCGCAGTGAAAAACGGCGGTGCTTCTCTCTGCGGTTTTGTGTCCTTTTTCTACTGCGGATTCCACTGCGGGTTTCAAACTGCAGTTTCCTATTGGTGCTGTTGGAAACCCGCAGCGGAATCCGCAGAAAGAATTGACATGGTACTTCTTTTTTCTGCAGGCAAATCTGCGCGGATTTGCCGGCGAAAAAAAGGATCGTCGGCACAGCGGATTTTGTTTTCCATAGGGTAACATTGTACTGTACCCTGCATGGAAAACTGCTGCGGATCCGCAGCTGCAATTCCGCTGCGGATCCGCAGCAAAAACCGCATCGTGTGAACATAGCCTAACACTTAATTTCTAATCAGCCAATCACATGGCGGCAACTCAGTGGATTTAGGCATGTAGACATGGTCAAGACAATCTCCTGCAGTTCAAACCGAGCATCAGTATGGGGAAGAAAGGTGATTTGAGTGCCTTTGAACGTGGCATGGTTGTTGGTGCCAGAAGGGCTGGTCTGAGTATTTCAGAAACTGCTGATCTACTGGGATTTTCACGCACAACCATCTCTAGGGTTTACAGAGAATGGTCCGAAAAAGAAAAAAAATCCAGTGAGCGGCAGTTCTGTGGGCGGAAATGCCTTGTTGATGCCAGAGGTCAGAGGAGAATGGGCAGACTCGTTCGAGCTGATAGAAAGGCAACAGTGACTCAAATCGCCACCCGTTACAACCAAGGTAGGCCTAAGAGCATCTCTGAACGCACAGTGCGTCGAACTTTGAGGCAGATGGGCTACAGCAGCAGAAGACCACACCGGGTACCACTCCTTTCAGCTAAGAACAGGAAACTGAGGCTACAATTTGTACAAGCTCATCGAAATTGGACAGTAGAAGATTGGAAAAACGTTGCTTGGTCTGATGAGTCTCGATTTCTGCTGCGACATTCGGATGGTAGGGTCAGAATTTGGCGTAAACAACATGAAAGCATGGATCCATCCTGCCTTGTATGGAGCATCTTTGGGATGTGCAGCCGACAAATCTGCGGCAACTGTGTGATGCCATCATGTCAATATGGACCAAAATCTCTGAGGAATGCTTCCAGCACCTTGTTGAATCTATGCCACGAAGAATTGAGGCAGTTCTGAAGGCAAAAGGGGGTCCAACCCGTTACTAGCATGGTGTACCTAATAAAGTGGCCGGTGAGTGTATATTTCAGTTGATTGAGCTGTTTGAAAGCTTATTTTTCGCTTGGTAAACTGGTGGGTTTTTTTATACTAAAGTAGGTTCCATACATTGTTTAGATCTGTTTCTGTTGCATTCATTAGGGAGATAAGACCAGAATAGAAAAATACAGGATTTTTTTCACACTTTTGTAAATATTCAGAATACCAACCCCCACCTTTATTTTGACAGGGCTAGGTGGTGTGGACTTGCTAATTCTTCTAAACAAGAACATTCTTAGTCACTGACAAAGACCTTGAAACACTTTGGCATGGCAAAAGTCATGAGGCCAAAGTTTGCTAGGTGTCACTGCTACATCTCGGCACAATACAAGTCGATGGAGTCGCATTGCGTCCCTGACGGTACTGCGACCACCACAAGCAAATTGCAAAAAGACCAACTGTGTCAGATTTTTTGCAAACTGTTTATCTCGATCAATAATACGGCCTTCTGTTTCTGGCCATGACCTCTCTAAGGGCGCAGTCAGATGGCTGTATAAATCAGGCAGAGATCGGCATGCAGTGCATGGGCTGGTCGGCAGCTCTACCAATCCAACCGTGAGAGCTGCGTAGAAATTCATGGGCTGCTGTCTACATGGGCTTTAGATTACAGGCTGTCATAGACCAAACTAATTCTGTAAGACAACTGCAGGCAGTATCGGTATGGGTTGCCAAGGGCCCGCCAGTGACCAACTCCAGTTCCCAACCAACACCAGTACCCAACTCCAGGGCCCCATTTTCAGCCACATGCAAATGTGACATTATCCTCAATCACAAATTTTTATATCGATGAACTGGGTAGATTATTAAATGTATAAGATGCTGCCTTTGTCTGTACATAGTGATTATAAGAGGGTGGTGGTTTACTCCTGCACAGCGGAGGATTCTCCAGTCCTGTTCTGTCCAAGCCTGACTGAAAGCACAACTTTAATTATGAGATCTTCCCTCTAAAAGCACCAATTCACATAACATTGAAGATGTTTTTCCATAAAAGATTCATAAACCCTTGTTCCTTGGCTAAAGTTTATTTAAAGGAAACCTCTGTCCTTTACTCACCCTCCCCAGGTCCCGAGCTGAGTCTCCGCCTCTTCTTCCAACGTCTGTTATTGTCTGCAGCCAAAAAGTGAGCTCGGCTGCTTGTGTCGTCCACTCAGTCAAAGCTCCAAAGCTCAATTATTGGCTGAAGTGTTACCAGTATGGCAGAGATTGATGGAAACTGCCCCAGGGAAGACGTTTTTTTGCAAACGACAAAGCACTTTTAATATCAATTACACAGGATTATTCAGTGATACAATTGGTGCTTAAAATCAGCCATTTTGAGATGTTTGGAAACAAAGTGAACACCACAATATTTGTGGGGTGCAAATGTTTTTGGGCGTGAATTGCTCACCAACAAAGACCCTCAGTACAATATGCAGGCTCCTGCTGCAGACAGAATGAACAAACCTTTAAGTAAGTGTGGTCTTTATGGACAGACTGTTTACACTCAACGCTGCCGCTGATCTGTGTGTGAGAACCTTAGACCTTTCGGAAGTACATGTGCTAGTGCCCCCCTCCCTTCACCACATAATAGTGGGTCAAAGGTGGAAAGCTAGGGACTGAAGATTGTAGAGCAGCTGCCCATAGTCCTAAAAACTATGAAACTGTCCAAGAGAGATTCAGGAAAAAGTCTAACTACATGGACAGGGCAAACCTACTGCTCTATGGTAAGTGGTTTTATAGTTTATTTCTTTACTGAAATGGTATTTTATGCCTTCATTTTGAAGTAATTAGATTTATCTTCAGATTTGGGAATATTCTGAAGTGCATTGGCACAATTGCTCGTGTATGAATGGATTCTAGCTCTTGCTTTTGCTGCTATGGATAGTCCCATTTACCTGGTGTGTGTAGAATCTGCATTTATCTGTCATTGTACTAATGAATGGCCATGACTATGCACAGAATGGTCACACTTTTTCATTGTGTTAAAGATTAGATTACTGTTATTTAGATTCTATAATTTCCCAGTCATTCCCATGAATATCGTATATGAAATGCACTTATCTGCTAATACATGTGATACCAATGCTATATCTATGGGCTTTACAATACTAGTTGCCATATACACACATTTTAGTATGTGGCGTAATAAAAGGTGATCTCTTTACATTGCTTATTCAATTGCTAACTTTTTTTATCTATTTTTCTTGTTGGTTGTATAGTGCCAACATATTCCACAGTGTTGCAAAGAGGTTGTCATTACTCACCTCTGTCTCTGTCCCTAATGGGGCTCACAATCTACATATCCTATCTCAGATACAAAGTTCAATTACATAGGAAGCCTACTAACTTATCAGGATGTTTTCGAATGTGAGAGGAAATAGGAGAGGTGATAAGTGTCTGATCACTGGGGGTCCCACTGCTAGTAGCAGCGCTAACCACAAGAACAAGGGTCTCATTGTACCAGTTCTGTTTTTACATGTCAGTAATGAGGAGGAGCTTGAATATAGTCGCTATCGAACTTGTGCCGATAGGAATGGAGGAGACCACCATGTGCAGAGCTCAACTACCTCTACAAGTCCCATAGACTTTGAATGGTGAGCCCAAATGATTGACCATAGCTCCTTACGGTGGTCATATGGTGAAGTGACATAGTGCCTATGGGACCCCCCATTCTTCTGACTACTGGAAGTCCTACAAATGGACTTGACTATGCAGTCCTAAGATCACAGCAGCATCGGAGTGGTGTGAGACGTTTGCCTATCTGGTGTACCACTTCTGCAGATCCTTACCTTCTGTCTTAGATCATTAATTATTGTCTGAGGGGTAAAGTTCTCCTTGTGGAGACTGACATGCCAAGTATGGCAGAGTGAGGAGACTTAGGCTATGTGTACACGTTGCGGATTTTGCTGCGGATCCACAGCGGATTGGCCGCTGCGGATTCGCAGCAGTTTTCCATCACGTTTACAGTATCATGTAAACCTGTGGAAAACCAAATCTGCAGTGCACATGGTGCGGAAAATACAGCACAGAAATGCTGCGTTGTATTTTCCGCAGCATGTCAATTCTTTGTGCGGATTCCGCAGTGTTTTACACCTGCTCCATAATAGGAATCCGCAGGTGTAAAACCGCAGGTGAAATCCGCACAAAAACCGCAGGAATTCCGAGGTAAATCCGCAGGTAAAACGCAGTGCGTTTTACCTGTGGATTTTTCAAAAACGGTGCGGAAAAATCCACACACGAATCTGCAACGTGGGCACATAGCCTTATAAGCCATGCATGCTCCTCGCTGAAATTAAACATGCAAATTGTCTCTTCAAAGAGAAATAGGACTAGAACTTTGCACTGATGATGAGCAACACCCCGAAACATTGTGTCTTCAAACTGAGATTCTGGTTTGCTTTTTATCCTAAGTTAAATTACAAGGCTCGTTAATAAAGAGTCGATATTAACTTTTAGAATCGCAGCTTGCAATAGGTGGCGCTAGAGTTCTAGTCTTCTTCCATGGCTTCCAATTAGTAAATTACACTATGTTCCAAATTATTATGCAAATTAAATTTTTATCAGATTTTCCTAAATGGTTGGTGCAAATGACAGTCAGTCTAATAAAAGTCATCACCCGTTAGATTATACATCGAATTTTATTGAAGAAACTTCCCAATGATAACAGTATAATCTCCAAAATGAATAAAAACTCAAAATGCACTGTTCCAAATTATTATGCACAGTAGAATTTCTAAACATTTGATATGTTTTAAAGAACTGAAAATGCTCATTTGTGGAATTTGCAGCATTAGGAGGTCACATTCACTGAACAAAAAAGTTATTTAACGCCAAAACATCCCAACAGGCCAAGTTACATGGTAACATAGGACCCTTCTTTGATATCACCTTCACAATTCTTGCATCCATTGAACTTGTGAGTTTTTGCAGAGTTTCTGCTTGTATTTCTTTGCATGAAGTTGCAATAGCCTCCCAGAGCTGCTGTTTGGATGAGAACTGCCTCCCACCCTCATAGATCTTTTGCTTGCTGATCATCTAAAGGTTCCCTATAGGGTTGAGGTCAGGGGAAGATGGTAGCCACACCATGAGTTTATCTCCTTTTATGCCCATAGCAGCCAATGACTCAGAGGGATTCTTTGCAGCATGAAGATGATTTTGCTCCTGAAGGCACGTTTCTGCTTTTTAGACCATAGAAGAAAGTGGTCAGTCAGAAACTCTATATACTTTGCAGAGGTCATTTTCACACCTTCAGGAACCTTAAAGGGCCTTACCAGCTGTTTCCCATGATTCTGGCCCAAAACATGACTCCTCCACCTCCTCGCTGACGTTGCAGCCTTGTTGGGAAATGGTGGCCATCCACCAACCATCCACTACTCCATCCATCTGGACCATCCAGGGTTGCTCAACACTTATCAGTAAACAAGACTGTTTGGAAATTAGTCTTCATGTATGTGTGGGCCCAATACAACCATTTCTGCTTGTGAACACTGTTTAAGGGTGGCCGAATAGTAGGTTTATGCACCACAGCAAGCCTTTGAAGGAGCCTACACCTTGAGGTTCGAGGGACTCCAGAGGCACCAGCAGCTTCAAATATCTGTTTGCTGCTTTGTAATGGCTTTTTAGCAGCTGCTCTCTTAATCCGATGAACTTGCCTGGCAGAAATCTTCCTCATTATGCCTTTATCAGCACAAACACATTTGTGCTCAGATACAGCCACAAATCTCTTAACAGTACGATGATCACGCTTAAGTTTTTGGAAAATTTCTAATGTTTTTATCCCTTCACCAAGGCATTGCACTATTTGATGCTTTTCAGCAGCAGAGAGATCCTTTTTCTTTCCCATGTTACGGTACTTTAAAACTGTGACCTGCTTAATAATGTGGAACATCATTTTTAAGTAGTTTTCCTTTAATTAGAATCACCTGGAAAACCAATTATCACATGTGTTTAAGATTGATTTCAGTGATCCATTGAGCCCTGAGATACAATACCATCCACGATTTTATTTGAAAACAAAACAATTAAATCTTTATGACACTTAAATCCAATTTGCATAATAATTTGGAACACAGTGTATTTGCAGCATTGAAAAAAAGCTGTGTTCCCACGTTGCAGTAAAATGTGTGGGAATTTGCAGTAAAACAATGTAACACAGCTGCGGCGTGTGAACGCAGCCTAAGGCTACGTTCACATTTGCGTTGTGCGCCGCAGCGTCGGCGCCGCAACGCACAACGCAAGCAAAAACGCAGCAAAACGCATGCACAACGCTGCGTTTTGCGCCGCATGCGTCCTTTTTTCGATTGATTTTGGACGCAGCAAAAATGCAACTTGCTGCGTCCTCTGCGCCCGGACGCGTGCGCCGCAGGGACGCATGCGGCGCAAAACGCAAGTGCGACGCATGTCCATGCGCCCCCATGTTAAATATAGGGGCGCATGATGCATGCGGCGACGCTGCGGCGCCCGACGCTGCGGCGCAGACCGCAAATGTGAACGTAGACTTAAGAAAGTGAGACAATCTGGAATTTGCTTTTTATCTATCCATGTTCTATCAATGAATCTAAATAAGACGTACACTTTAAACATAGTTTATCAATAGCAGTAATGTAAAGATGTAGTAGGGAGGAATTTCGGATTCCTTGAAATTGGCTAGAAAATGTCAGCTAATTATTCATAAAAAAAAGTCTCTAATCTTCTAACTACAAACCATGTCAGCCCACTATTGGCTTCAAGATTGTCCATGCACCCCTGCAGGTTAGTTTTGGGAACAGTATCAGTACTATTCTATGGAATTGCTGTTTATGCTATGTAATAATACTAGATCTGTGGATGTTATAGTTTTTTGGATCAGTGTTATCCCTGACAATCTATTGGCAAGAATGTCAGTGGAGCAACACCCATTGGATTTCCCGTCGGCTTTGCATGTTGTCAGCAGATGTACAGTACTTCTGTTTGTTTGTACTATATTCTTTTTAACTGGATTGTTCTCATCCTGTAGATAAGAATCCTTTTATTTTATTCTTGATGAATCTGAGTACGCTTCTTAAGGGTTTTGTTGTGGTTTCCATTGGAATTTTATTTTTGTGACTTTTGCTTTTACTTTATTTTATTGCCAGATTTTCCATATGGCAACAATGGGACTTGAAAAGTATTGGTCTTTCATTTGTTTAGACATCCCCACTTTCTACTTGTCACATTAAGAAAATTCAGAATGCAAAATAAAACAAAGGGCTACTTAAAGGCAATGTATCATCAGAAAATGACCTATTTTTTAATCATATTTTTCTGTATTTAAAAAAAAATCTGTATTTTTTAAAAGTTGGCAATTTTTTTGCACATGGAAAGTTATAGAAGAAATCTTGCAATTTTTAGTCTGGCCACTGAGGCTGTTAAACTTTTATTTCCTGTTCTTTACAAAAGTATCTTCAGAAGTCTCATTTTTATCACAGGCAGGATTGCAATGATCTTTGCACACGCTCACTAGATGTTGTACTACAAACCTAGAGGTCAGTTTATTGCTACTAATGTAAATGTGTATTTCTAAAGACCGGAAATAACCTTAGTAGCCAACATGAAAAGTAGAAGATTTCTAATAAATATTTTTTTAAATACAGATCATGATAGAAAAAAATGCAAAAACAAAATTATTATTGTAAAAAATATTATTATTATTTTCGTTAAAATATATGTTCTATAAAACCTGATTTAAACAGTAGGTTATTTTCTTATGACACATATCCTTTTACTCGATAATGTATTCCTAATGTAAATTCACTACATGTGGTCATGGCTGGTGTATGGAGCAGGCTCAGGAACTGAGTATGCACTGTACCAGGCAGTGTTACAGAGAGGGCATCTGCCTGTTACAGTCAGCGTCGGACTGGAGCACCTTGGGCCCACCAGAGAAAATCATTCTTGAGGCTCACTATGTAGCTACATAAAAATAAATACAATACCACCAATTGTGTGGTAAAACACACTAATATCAGGGTTATAATATAAGGTAATACACGTCTTATGTAGCAGGGGTTGGGGTAACCCCTTATAGAATATAATGTAGCCCCTCATAGAATATAATTCAGACCCCCCTCATGGAATATAATGCAGCCCCTCTCAAGTAATATAATGCAGCCCCCCTCATGGAATATAATGCAGCCCCCCTCACAGAATATAATGTAGCCCCCTCACAGAAAATAATGCAGCTCCTCATAGAATATAGTGCAGCCCCCTCATAGGGTATAATGCAGCACCCCACAAAATATAATGCAAACCCCTCATAAGGTGTAATGCAGCCCCCTCCATAGAATATAATATAGCACTCTCATAGGATATAATGCAGCCCCATTCATACAGTATAATACAGCCCATCCACACAGAATACAATGTAGCCCCCTCAGAGTATAATACAACTCCCTCATAAGGTATAATGCAGCCCCCCATAGAATATACTGTCGCCCCCTCATAGGGCATAATGCAGCCCCATATAGTATTATGTAGCCCCCTGAGAGAGTGCAGCCCCTACACAAAATATATTGCAGCCCCACACAGAATATAATGTAGCCCCCTCATATAGTATAATGCAGCCCCCTCCAGCTCCATCATTGTTCTCATTGCCACCTGCATCATTGCCTTCTCACCCACAACCCCTATCATTGCCCATTCCACAACATCCATCGTTGCCTCCTCCCTCACCACCTTGTCCTTTCCATCACTACCATCATTTTCCTTTCCACCACCTCCATCATTGCTTTCTTCCCCACCACCCCATCATTACCCATTCCACCACCTCCATCATTGTCTTTTCCCCCACAACCACAATTGTCCTTTCCACCACTACCATCATTGTCCTTTCCACCACCCTATCATTGCTTTCTCCCTCACCACCCCCATCATTGCCCATTTCAACACCTCCATCATTGCCTCCCCCCACCACCACCACTATCATTGTCCTTTCCACCACAACCATCATTGCCTTCTCCCCCACCACCCCATCAAAGCCCATTCCACCACCTCGGAGGCATCATTGCCTCCTTCCCACCACTCCATCATCCTTTCCACCACCACCAACATTGCCTTCTCCCCCTCCATTCCCATCACTGCTCTCTCCATCACCCACATCATTGCCAAACTCCAATACACACACAGTACCACACACACAGCACCATTCCCATCACAGCTCTCTCCATCACCCACATCATTGCCAAACTCCAATACACACACAGTACCACACACACAGCACCATGCCACATACACTCACGCAGGCAGACAAACAGAGACATCGCAAAACTCACCTCTCCACACATTCTCCACAGCCGCAGCGCATCCAGGAAGCAGCGTCTTCGGCAGCTTTCTCTCTGAAACAGCCGCGGTGAATGATGATGTCATCCAGCCACGCTGTGTCAGACAGAAAGCACCGGGCAGTGGACAGGAAGCAGGATGGTCACGGCATCGGGTCCCTGCAGCTCTGCTTCGCTGCCAAGCTGCAGGGATTAACCGCCCTGCAGGGGCCCACCTCCAGGGCCCCAATGCAGCCGCTCCGGATTTACATGCGGGCAGTGTTAGCCTCAGCCTGCGGCTAACACTGCCCGCTATGTGAAATGAATACTCACTCCTCTTCACGCCCATGGGGGTGTGGGGAAGCGTGAATATTAATTTCTCTTTAGCAGCGGGGCAGGCTCCGGTCTCCAGCTGCTGCTCAGCTGACACTGGATGGGCCCCCCTGACTCAGGGACCCCATAGCTGCTGGGAGTGCCGCTATTAGCGACATACCACTGGCTGGGGCCCCCTGGAGCAGTGGGGGCCCTAGGCAGGTGCTGGCCAGTATGCCAGCAGGTGTCAGTGCCTGGGCCCACCAGAGAATCCTTCGGTTCTCCCGTGGGCCTAATAATTCCTCACACAGCTCCATTGATGGAAAGATAAAGGTTACAGATTTCAGAAAATGTTGACACACACTACAGTAATTATTTTTTTTTTACCTCTAAAATCTAAAATCCCCTTTTATATGCTTGGTATTGCCAAATAATAAATGCCGTAAAAATAAGCCCCAAAAATTATGGCAGAATTTAGTTTTTTTCCCCAGCATTTTACCACACATAACTTTCTCCAATTTCTCAGTCCATTACATGGTAAACTGAATGGTGTAATTGAAAACTACATCTCGTTCTGCAAAAAAAAATGCTCTCATATGTCAAAAATAAAAAAGTCTCTTGGAAAGAGAGGACATAAAAAGAAGGGTAAAATTTCTCAGTCATGAAGGGGTTAAAAGATTTGTACAGGGTTAGAAAAACATGGTGGCATTGTTCCAAAAACAGCACCATACTTAGCCACAGATTGTGAGTGCTATTGTACCTCAGCCCTGTGCATGTGAAAGGAGGACTACATGACAATGACAGCTCTTCCACAAATAATGTCACTTTTTTTCTGCTTTAGTACATTCTAAGTTTATTACCAGGAAACAAGAGTTTTATTAAATTGTGATGGTTTATTCTTTCATTTTTGATATTTTATGAATTTGAATCTTCTACCTTTATGGTCTCTTTCAGATGGTGAATAAAATTGTACTTAATAAGACTTCTGTTCTGGAGTATTCCGCATGTCGCCCAAAATTTGTCTGTATCTTGGTGTGATCTTATGTGGACAAAGAAGCTCCACCACCATTTATACCTGCTTAAGGTGGGAAGTTTGGACTCCAGAGGTGTCTACAATTGTCAACCATGACAAAGAAGACGATTCAGCACACGGCCCCACCTGATGGCGGCTGGGGGTGGATGATTGTGATTGGCTGCTTTCTTGTCACAGTCTGCACACGAGCTGTTACAAGGTGCGTAATTTTCTATTGTATTTATTTCATGTTGTATAGCTGATAAGACACTGCCGACAATAAGGCCCAAAATTCCCTTACCAAGCATGTCCAGTGGTGTACCACCAATAGTAGCAAGTCACATGACTACTATTGGGCCATCCTCTAAGGTGGCTCAGTAACAAGTCACCCTGCCTTCTGCCTGGTGTTTTCCTACTTCTCTTGAAATCCCAGCAGCTGGGGCCTAATAAAACCCTTCCAAATGAGCCCCCAGATTTTTATGTAGGCACCGGAGTATGTCCGTTTTAAGACTCCACCATAAGCTGACTCTTGCCTAGGAGACCGACCAATTCCACTTTCTAGCTTCTTTTGCACTGTGCTGAAGCTGGCAGAGATTGGAAGGTAACAGCGCTCTTCAGTGATCCTGGGCAGCTTCGAAGGAGTTCTTGCATGCCTGACAGAAAAGAGCTTGGAAGCACTACGCACGTTCTGCTGTCAGTGGTCGGTCTTCAAGGAAATGATCTGTAAACAAAAGAAATAAAGTGTTAATATATTAAGAACAGTTGGAAATCTTAATTAGCAGTCATTTACAAGATTTATCCCACAATGCTCAATGCTCTAATATAATATATTTTAGCCATGTACATGACGTGTATTACTGCTCGGAGTCCTTTGACTTTAATATAATAAGCTGCTTTTTTTCTTCCTATTGTATAGATGCATCTCAATATTTTTTGTTGAGTTTCAAGTGTATTTTGGTCAAGATTATTCACGAACTGCCTGGATACATTCCATTGTTGACTGTGCTACTATGCTGTGCGGTAAGTAATGTGGACATGTCCCTATAATCCTACATTACATAATGCTGGGAGTTACATTCTGAATGTAAAGATGTTAAAATGAAATCTCTGACCAAACATAAGGCACGGCAGAGAGAATGCTATAAAAAAGCTAAAGAATCTAACAGAGGATTGGTTTGGTGTTGGTTTTTACATGACCTTTTTTTGTGTTTTATTAATATTAAGTTTAAGAGACAAGTAATCTAGCCTCTGTGTTCCCAATTCCTTCACCATAGACAGTGTGAATTTAGGGGAGATTTCCCTTCTGGATTGGAATTATGTAGTGTGGTCCAAGAAAACAGAACCTGGTTCTTTTTGAAAGAAGAAATACTCAGTCTTGTGATCAGATAACGGTACACAGACTTGCTGGAAGACGTCCATGTATATGATTGTTCTTTCACATTTTAATCCAAATACCGGATCTGCAATCTGAGTACCAATAGCTGATCACCAAACACCATTTTTTCTATCGTGTAAATTATCTGTGTGCCAGGTCAACAATATGCCACATCTGATAAATTGTTTCATGTTTCACCAGACGTGGTGCCTGATTCATCAAGACTTAGAACTGAGCAGTTCACGCCGGTCTTGATGAGGGGGCATGCTGGATGGAGTCAGACGCTCCTGATTCATAAAGAGGCGTACGAGCGGTGTGCGCTTTGCCACAAATCCTACTCTTAAAATTTGTGGTGTATTGAGTGCCGCGGATTGTCAAGAATTTGACAATAAACCTTCACAATGCTCAGTCCCAACTAAACCAATTTTGGTGGTGCTGGGAGAAACTATAGTAAAGATGTCACCATGTAGGTGCAGCTCTGAGTTTCGCCTAAATTTTGAGACTTTTCAAGGCTTTTATGCCAAAATTATAGCAATAAATCTTTGATGAATTGGGCCCATAACGTATGGCAATGCAGTGAGTCCAAATGGCCATCTACGATCATTTGTAATGATCCACCTCCTGTCTGGTAGCAGCTTTCTCTTCTTTGTCCATTGAAAGCACATGAACCAGGGCCAAGCCAAACGCTCATGTGTACGTTGACTTTTCTTCCGATTCCACAGACAATTACCTCGTATATGGCGAGATCAATTTTCGCATCAATTCATCCATTGAGCCATGGATCCTATATTATGCCACTTCTGCACTACGCCACCATGTACACTGCTTTTGCTTGTACCATGAGGATCGGAAACTCTGCCCCCTAATTTTCTGTGAATCAGCCAGTGTATTATTTCTGTAGTTTTTCTCCATAACAATTCTGTGTTGAATCAAGTATAAAGTGTTAGATACACACAGAACACTACTGCTCGCTACGTGGGGTACCATGCGACTGTCATAGAGAGGGATAATGGGCCTCATTCATTTCTTAATCTGATCTGGTAAAGTGAAAACTGAAAACTGATCTCTGATTGGTAGTTATTGGCAACAAAGGCAGTTTTGGCAATGGAGCCCCAATGTGGCAATGTATTATCCTGAAATATCCACATCAAGGATACAAGTTTTGTTTTTTCGTGGCCACTCTGTATGATTTCATTCGAAATAGGGGAAAGGATTTAGTCAAGCAATCCAACCACTTTTTTCTGCTACAGATATTGGTGTACAGAGCCAGATAGGAGTGTGCCCATAGGGCCTGTGCCCTGGGTTCTTAGAGGGGGCATCAAGCCACTTTATTCTGATCAAGTTAGCTAGATAAAGGGCATGGGCAGCAAACTGGTTACCTAAGGTGAAGCTAATATATGGAATGTGCGGTAGAAATAAGTAATGTAATCTTCTGAGATGACATGTGTGACCCTCAAGAAGGGGATGCCATTTTGACATATTTTTTTCCTGTGACCTTTACACATTTTATTCATGATCCTGAATGGGATTCTAAATCTTGTGCCCATAACTTCTAACTGGACAGAAGTCAGACGTTACGTCACAAGAGCTCAATACAATTCTGTGAGAGCCAGAACGAGGCCCCCATAGAGATGCATTGAAGGGAAGTGAATGAAGATGATGGCAACAGGTGAGTATAAGACGGGGCAGTAGAATTACATTAAAGCACCACTCCAGCGGCGCAATAAATAAAAATAAATAAAAAAACAAACAAGGGAGTGGTGCTTTAACAGACATTGCATAAAAAGCTTGCAATCTACAGATGCAATGAAATCACAATTAAGTCAGTTGCTGGACTCTGCATTGGTTTAACACGAAGGCTAACTATACTCTGAAGTAACTTTTTGAATAAGCTGTCGTGTGCGAGTTTGTACATGAGGAATAACATTATTTCAAATCATTATATTACTAGCATCCTGTACTTTTGAAGACTCTTTTACTAATGTGCAACTAACCCTTGAACTAGTAGAAGGAGATAAGCAGTTATGTCTCTTATACACTAAACACAAAATGATTTCTGCTCTCTTCCCCTTTGGTAGCCCACAGAGAGAAGCAGCAGAAGCAATGTGGAAATTACCCAGTATAACTGAGCAGTGTAGCTGTGAACCAGCACTGGGATAAGCTAGCTAGAATCGGCATACTCTGTTTCTTTACTTTGCTCTCCACCTCCTTATCCTCCTCCTCATCCCCTTTCTAGTCCCTCTCCTCTACATATATTATATTAGGATGTGCAACCTGATATCTCACTGTGCAAGCAGCCTGTCTTACCATCCGCACGATGAATTTGATCTGTTTTTTTCAGAGTAATGATAAGTTCTGGAAGCCGGGGAAGGTGAAGAAATGGTTCATAAATGTAGAAAGAACCAGATATCTCTGAAATGATTTATTACATAGTTTAATGCATTTACTTGTATTACTGATTTATGCCAAGTTTGATGTCTGTATAGTTTCCACTGAAAGTAGCTGCACTTTTGCAAAACTTTTTTACATGTCTGAAGCTTTGATAGTGATGATACGTATGCAAAGACCCTCAAGTGAGTGGAAGCATTAAACTGAGTGCTGCTCTCTTGGTTTGCTGAAGACAACTTTAGGGTAAATGCATACTGAGGTTATTTAGGAGTTTTTGTAGCAGAAACTATCCACATCAAAGTCACTCAAAACATCTAAACAATTTGCAGTTTCCGCTCCAAAAACTCAGCAAAAAGGCTGATGGAACACACACACTTATAGACTTTCTATTGAGCCCATTTTCAGTTTTGAAGAAGAGTAGTGCTAGATGAGGTTCTATTTCTTTGTTTTTGTGGGGCCTGTAGGACCTGAACCATGACCAATCATGGCAATCAAGCTTCTGACATATCTAACAGTTTTGTGAAAGTGCAGTGTGTGTTAGGTGGATACTGACTGGAAACCATCTGGAAAAGTGCTTAAAAATCCCCCAAAACAGAATGAACACATGCAAAGAAATGTCAAAACGACTTGCTGCGCACGTTTCATCTTTTTATAACTTCTTTTAACAGCTTCAGGCTTCAAAAGAATGGACCTGTCCATTCTTCACAATGCTATATGTCTTTTCTGCAGCAAAAGAAACTGGAAAAGATGCTTCAGCCGGCATTTTCCTGAAGCAAATTCTGCTTCAAAAACAATGCGGGTATGCTGGCGTCTAAAAGATGTGGTGTGCACATACACATTTACTGTCAACTAAAATAATTAGACCGGACTTGTCCATCTCACTATCACTGGTAGCTTCAGCAAACCATTGGAGACTGGTACAAATAGAAAAATGCCTCTTCTTTCGTGCAGCTCCTTGAGCTCTGTAGTATCTATAGACAATCAGGGGTAATTGTCTGATGACATCCTTAGAAATACTTTTATGGCCAAAAATGACAAAAGTAGTCTAGAAATGCTACCTTTATTGGCTAACCAGAAGAATTATGTCTGGAAGCTATCAGAGCACAGGGGGTTCCGTCTTCAAGCAGGTGTGCAAGCCTAATTCTTCTGGTTAGCCAATAAAGGTATCACTTCTAGACTACTTTTGTCATTTTTGGCCATAAAAGTACATATAGTACCACAATATAATTTTTTATTGTACATGATAACATTCTTACGAAGGTTTGACTGGTCATACCTCCTTTTACAGCCCCTCTGGGAAGCTATGTGAGCAATCATGTCTCCTGTCAAATGGGAATCATTCTTGGTGGCCTTCTTGCTTCCACGGGACTAATCCTAAGTTCATTTGCAACAAGCCTGGAGTATCTCTACCTCACCCTAGGAGTAATCACAGGTAAGACCTACAAGGATACATATCTCTTTTACAGAACTTCATAGTAGGCAAAGGTAATATCACTTCTTCAATCTCGCAGTCATTTGTGTCGTAAACTGGAACATAGAACTGACTCCATTGATTTGGTACAAAATGAATGATTACATACATTGCAGCACTGTCAGTGTCCTCCATCTCTTGCCACTAACACATTATACTAACCCAAATCATTACAAATATAAACTGTCAGATACATTTAATTTTAAGATGGTTGTTTTGAAAGAATCGGATATGTAGACAAGGCAAAACATTGTAAGTGATGGTCTGCATCACCATGTTCCGAATACTTTATACTATATTTACCCAAAGATGTAGTTCTTAAAGAAGTTGTCTCACGAACAAAGTACATTTTAATTAATATATCTTGGAATAATAATAATTTCCACAATTTGATGTAATTAAATAAAATGTTCCTGTGCCAAGATAATCTTATAATTGTGCCTTTACTATGTACTGTGTAATGGCTGTGTTTGACTGTACAGGAACATGGTCTGATCATTCCACAGCTCCTGGGTGCGGGAAGTAGCAAAATAGAGGATACAGACAGGTCAGCATGGGGTCACAGCTGATTCTATTTGGGAGTTTTTAAAAAAGGCAGAAATATCTTTCACTTCACAGAATCAGCAGCGATCCCATGATGTCCTTTAATCTATTAATTAAAACCCCTTTAAGTCTCATGTTCTCCTGTGTATAAAGCACACACTTTCTATAGCTTCCATATGGTTTTATGCACAGTCGTGCAATGCTTTCTTGGGTGCTCTGTGTGGGGTGTAATTCTCCTCTAAGACATTGAATACCTATGCACAGGAGACAAAAATTTTGGCACCACAGTAAGAAATTGGAGGCATTTAGAAATAAACTAAAGGCCTCATTCACCCCTATTTTGACTGTATTTAGCAGATCTTATACTCGGCATTTTAATCTATATGCAAAGCTACAGGCAAGGAAATCGGACACTCTGCTATCAATCACGCTAAGGAGGTTGGTGCTAGGCAAGAAAACAAACTCAGGGAGTTAAGGCTTGTGAAGTGCTCAGTCACACCCAGAGCACTTGATGTCTTGTTTGCATATAAATTAAGATGCTGGTTTTTCACCAGATTTGAAAGCGGAATCCATTAGCACCTTTATATTTCACAGACCTGCATGCCCATATATAAGGTGTGGATGGTTGATCTTATTGAAAGGTTTCCTTTTAGGACGTGAGGGCTACACAGGGAATTGAACGTGTAACTCAGACATAGTTTACTGGATAGATGACAATTTATTGGCAGATGGTTATAAGCACATTGGAACTTGCATTTTCTTAATTATAGCCTAGAAGTCAGCAAACAAGAGAAAATTACATAGCAAAAATAAATCGTGCTAGTGTTGTCAATCAAGTAGAGGGAAATTGTCGTGGGCACAGCTATGAATGTGCGTGGAGTGTCAGGCAAGCATGTAAAATGAATCAATGGAAAACAAAACAGTATATGCAAAAGGAGGGGGACTGGTCATCCAAAAAAATAAAAACTTTATTATAAAACAAATATAGCACAGGAATTAGAAATGCCAAAGTTGTGTATGATAACATACCTCAGCATAAGATAATGAGCATGAATAGACTACATCCTCAAACCAAAATAATGGGTACAGATATGTAGTTGGTACACACAAAAATCCAAAAACTACAATACCCCTAATAATCATGTAATACAATTTGAAGAATGTGTGTGTAATATGATGTTTTAGAACCTAAAAGGGATGATGAGAGAATAAGCAAAGAAAAAAAAGCGGAATGTGTGTAGCGGCAACAGTGATATTGGGCAAAACCATACATGGTGGAGAAATAGAGTAAAGAAACACTAATGACATCTACCCATAAGTGAAAAAAATAAAGGAGCAAATTTAGCCAACATATCTGGAGACTAAGGGAGCTGTGAAGAGAACCCCAACGCGTTTCTGTGAAGAGATGCCCAACATGTTTCTGTGAAGAGATGCCCAACGTGTTTCTGTGAAGATATGCCCGTGTTTCTGTGAAGAGATTCCCAACATGTTTCTGTGAAGATATGCCAAACATGTTTCTGTGAAGAGATGCCCAACATGTTTCTGTGAAGAGATGCCCAACGCGTTTCTGTGAAGAGATTCCCAATGCGTTTCTGTGAAGAGATGCCCAACGCGTTTCTGTGAAGAGATTCCCAATGCGTTTCTGTGAAGAGATGCCCAATGCGTTTCTGTGAAGAGAAGCCCAACGCGCTTCTGTGAAGAGAATCCCAACGCGTTTCTGTGAAGAGATGCCCAATGCGTTTCTGTGACGAGATGCCCAATGCATTTCTGTGAAGAGATGCCCAACGCCTTTCTGTGAAGAGATGTCCAATGCGTTTCTGTGAGGAGATGCCCAACGCGTTTATGTGAAGAGATTCCCAACGTGTTTCTGTGAAGAGAACCCTAACGCGTTTCTGTGAAGAGATGCCCAATGTGTTTCTGTGACGAGATGTCCAACGCGTTTCTGTGACGAGATGCCCAATGCGTTTCTGTGAAGAGATTCCCAATGCATTTCTGTAAAGAGATGTCCAACGCGTTTCTGTGAAGAGAACCCCAACGCGTTTCGGTGAAGAGATGCCCAATGCGTTTCTGTGACGAGATGTCCAACGCGTTCCTGTGAAGAGATGCCCAACGCGTTTCTGTGAAGAGATGCCCAACGTGTTTCTGTGAAGAGAACCTCAACGCGTTTCTGTGAAGAGATGCCCAACGCGTTTCTGTGAAGAGATGTCCAAAGCGTTTCACCACACACAGCAGCTTTTTCATTCATGTAGAGCCAGCATGTGAGAAACCAGCATGTAGTCTTCTCCCCATGCCCTCCATTTCCGAACTGTGTTTTCTTTGAAATGCTGTTGTCTTTCTGCATAAAACATAACAGCTTGTGTCCCTAATTCGTACCAATGGTTCAGGCTTGTCGAATCTCCTGAACGTTTCCCTTAAAAGTGGTGAAACTTTTTCACATTTCTTTTGCTATTATATTTAGATATTTCTTCATATCTTGACATTGTCAATGTTGGGTTTGTACGCAGCTTTTAGGACAAATTGTTGTGGCTCTTACCCTTCATGTGGTTTGTTGGGGCTTAGATCTCACCAAAAACTGAAGCTACCTAATATGTTTCAGCTTGTGGTTAATTTTATTTCAATCACCTGAAATGTACAGAACATGAAACAGGACAACATTTTACCTGTACTAAGCTAATGTCACATAAGTCGAGAATAAGCTGCCAAATAACCGTTGCCTTAAATTAGCTTTTTTCACTTGCTAAATGGAAACACGAATAATAACGTCCATTATTAGCCTAGAATAGCTGCGGCATTAAAAGCTTAGATTTTGGTCTCCTAGAGGATAGTATTAATAATCTGGCATTACTATTGTTTTTGCATGGAAACCGGCCAAAAGTTTACAAAGTAAAAATGTGCATCACAAGCCACCTGCATCAACACCCTGGTCACGGCTTTTGTGTCAATTTTTAGAAGTTTTTTTTATATGCCAATATGAGCGCAGATCATTACTTGTATTACTACATAATAATACGATAATCATACTACCCCGACCCTTAACCCCTAAACGGGAATGGGCCACACTTCATCATACTAATCTAACATAACGATCCTTATCACAGGATCAAGAAGTGCTACCAAACTCAATTTATAAAAAAACAATTTCTTTATTTCAATATAAATAACACAAACATTAAAATTGGTGCCTCAAACCAAGCAAACCAGAGACCAGGCAGGCAAAGTGGAATATAATTAGATTTTTCAATAAATATATAATTAATAGAGACATATACATTATAAGTCTAATACCTGACATATTGCAATCATCTTTCTTTGCATAATAAATAGTGAGATACTTCGCCAAACACATTGACCATATAGCTATTATAGGGAAGGAAGGCACAAGAACCGGAACTTCTATCCACAAATTGTAGCAGGTGCTGAGGTCACAATTAACCAAGATTGCCTTACGCAGGCATGTACTACTGAGGACAGAGAATGAACTTCAATCCAATATTGCGGCCAGCATGCAGCCAGCGGGTAAGGAAAGGGTGAATCAAACACCCGAAAACCCCGCCCATATGACCCAAAACTGGTCCCGCCAAATTCAGGTGACAGGTTCCCTTTAACTTCCCGATTACCCCAAGATCTGTGCATTTCTCAGGGTAGGGAGTTCTGATAGATTGACCCCCACTTATCTTCTTGTAATTAAATGGGCACTATAATATTAAACTTTTTAAAAATATACTCTTTAAATAAGATATTTTATGTGCATGGGTGCATATAGCTATTTTTTTCCACTCGTTCTATGTATGCTTTGATTTAATTTTGCTGCACCCGTATTGGATATTGGTGGATGGTGCTTCTATTTTTTCATTTTGTCAGTATGCTGATATACTCCATACAAAAAGTACAGCAATTAGTCCATGAGCCAAGAACCAAATTTGACGATATCGGTACCAAGCGGAGTGACTAATTCTCTTTGGTATTTTTAGGTAGATGCATGTCTGTAGTTTATTTTTTGATATGATAGCCCTTACATATACGTAGCTTATTAACCCCTTCAGCCCTAGGCCTATTTGTACCCAAGTGCCTAAGCCAATCTGACCTGTGCCACTTCATGGGCTAATAACTTTGGAACGCTTTCACCTATCCAAGCCATTCTGAGATTGTTTTCTCGTGACATATTGTACTTCACGTCAGTGCTAAATGGGAGTCAATATATTTTACCTTTCTATATAAAAAAATGCTAAATATTCGGAAATTTTGGAAAAATCGGCAATTTTTTAACTTTGAAATTCTCTGCTTTTTACAAAAATACTGATACCCCCCATAATAGTTATTAATTTACACTCCCCACATGTTTACTTCATATTGGCATCATTTTGAAAATGAAACCTTATTGTTTTACGACGTAATAGGGCTTATAGTTTTATGCGCAATTTTTCACATTTACAGCAAAACCCACTTTTCAAAGGACCAAGTCACTTCTGAAGTCACTTTAAGGGGCTTACATAACAGAAACCACCCATAAATTACCCCATTTTGCAAACTACACCCCTCAAGCTGTTCAAAACTCATTTTTAAAAACTGTTAACCCTTTAGGTGTTCCACAGGAATTTTAGCAGAATGAAGGCGAAATTTCAAAATTTCATTTTTTTTCCAGATATTACATTGTAATCCAATTTTACCTGCAACCTAGCAAGGGTTAACGGCAAACCCAAACTTGGTTACCCTAATTCTGCAGTTTATAGAAACACCCCACATGTACTCGTAAACTAAAGTATGGGCACACAGCACAGCTCAACACGGAAGGAGCGCTATGTGGTTTTTGGGTGGCGGATTCACTGGAACAAAGAAAGTCCTGCCAGATGTAACCAAGTCGAAGAAAAGAAGCATAACTCTGACAGAATTAATGCTACCGATATACAATGTTGGGCAGCGGGGAGAGCCACCCAGGATTGAGACTTCGAATGTTAACACTACCAAGGAGGTCCAGGATTCAAAAACCAAAAACCATATCTGGCTTCTGGCTAGAATGTCAGACCATGAGGATCAGACCACCAGCAGTTGGACTGGGTTCAACATAAAAATCCGCAGCGACATTGTAGTGGCCCAGGACACTGTAAGCTACCTGCCCACTATCAATGCTCCTGCAACAGCCATGTCCACTGTGAATGAAGTCTTGGAGCAAACACATGCCATCATGCAGACCCTGAAGCTTAACAGAATTGTGTGTGTGTTTGATCAAGCACTCTATGCCAAAGCTGCCGAGGTTATCTGGAAACAGGAGAAGTTCAAGAACATTATAATTAGAATGGGTGTCTTCCACACAATCTGTAATCTCCTCTCTATCATAGGGAACAGATTTCAGGATGCAGGCCTTAGAGATCTGTGTGTTGAATCCGGTGTAATCGCTGAAGGATCAGTGTCTGGAGTGATGGACGGCCGGAGGTACAACAGAGCAGTGAGACTACACAAGCTGGTCTATGAAGCACTTATGAGGCTTGCATGGAAAAACTTCCTTCCATGGCTAGAAGAAAACCATGCAAGGGACCTTCACCATCTGGATGAAACACTGAAGAACATCACAAACTTTCGCATCAGTGTGTCGCAGGGATCCTTCGAAAAGCTCTTGGATAATGAATCTTGCACACTTACCCTGAAGCTCTTTCAAGTTTATCTTGAGACCCTCAGAAATGAACAACTCTCAGCATTCTGGATGTCATACTTGGACATGGTCGAGACCATGCTGGCCCTGGTTCGAGCTTCAAGAGAAGGCAACTGGATGCTTCACCTAGGAGCAATCCGACAGATGATACCATGGTGTTTTGCCTATGACAAGGTCAACTATGCCCGATACCTAACCTATTACTATGCCACAATGTCTCGGCTGCCCATAGAACACCCAGAGGTCCATGAATACTTCATGCAAGGTGGCTTTTCGGTCCAGATCGGTAGCAAGAATCCTTTTGGACGAATTCCTGTGGACCAGACCATTGAAGAGACAATCAACAAAGACACCCAGACACCAGGGGGCACAAAAGGCTTCAGCCTCAAAGTTGGAGCTGTTTCCAGGTTCTACCTGACATCAGAGTACCGCAGTATGTACTTGAGGCAGCTGAGGGCCCTGGTAGGCCAACAATATACTGACTTCAGCCATTCAGACCTACAGGTGTCTAGGATTAGAAGAGATGAAGCCGATGTCCAATCTTTCGTTCAACTGCTGGAGACAGGTTGGGTGAACCCCTTCAACAAAGAGCATAATGGTGAACTTATCAGTTTGTCAACAGCGACTGTAGCACCACCAGATGTAGCCAAAGACCTTCAAGGGGCATACAGTATAGGAGAGGATGCATATCAAACATTCAAGGATGAGCGTTTGGGTACCGATAAGCCAACTACATTGTTTCATGACAAGATGACGAAGAACAAACTTAAAACGTTCTCTAACATCCAAATGAAGACACGCAGACAAGGTCTTGGCAAGGAGGTAATTTTGAAGGCTGACAGAAACCTATTTGGCCAGATGATACTTGTAGCTGAGAACAGAAAGCTACAAATGAGTGATGTCTTGACTCATCCCCTGGGTCCATTGCCATGGGCACTTGCCAATGGTGATGGGTCTATCCGCAAGACCAACAAGGCTGCCCTCGCAAGGGAGTTGGAGAGGAATGCTCGTCCTGCAGAAGTGATCCCCGAGCCCTCTGCAACCATCATTGATGGGATGAGCCTGGTTCAGAAACTGAAGGGAAACAATGCAACATTTGGCCAGCTAGCAGGCACAGCAATGAGTCGCGCTATCCATGAGGGTGCTAAGAGCAAGCGCATTGATATTGTCTTTGACGTCTACAAGGAGACATCCATCAAAGATACAGAAAGAGTCAACAGATATGAAGGCACAGGGATCCATTTCAAGAACATTCAACATGGGCACAACATCCAGCAGTGGAAAAAGCTTCTAAGGCTACTTTCACACTAGCGTTAACTGCAATACGTCGCAAATGCGTCGTTTTTGCGAAACGCCGCATCCAGCAAAAGTTTTTGCTGGATACGTTGTTTCGTCATAGAGTAACATTAGCGACGCATTTGCGACGCATTTGCGACGCATTTCAAAACGGTGAATGCGTTTGGCGGCGTTTGGGCGTATGGTAGCGGTCCGTCGGGAGAAAAAAACGTTACATGTAACGTTTTTTGCTCCCGACGGTCCGCTTTTTCCGACCGCGCATGCGCAGTCGGAACTCCGCCCCCACCTCCCCGCACTTCCCCGCACATCACAATGGGGCAGCGGATGCGTGAGAAATATGCATCCGCTGCCCCCGTTGTGCGGCGGAGAACACACTAGCGTCGGGAACGTCGGCCCGACGCGCAGCGACGGGTTGTTCCCGACGCTAGTGTGAAAGTAGCCTAAGTAGTTCCTCCAACAAGGCAAGTCTCATAAAGTTTCTGGTAGAAGAATGGAAGGCGAAACACCACAGGGAGAAGCTTGAGGAGAAGGAGCTGTATGTCACATGTGAGCAGCTCTGCTTTAAGATCACCAAAGAACAGTGGGAAGAGGCTGCTGACCTTAAGTCAAATCAAGAAGAAGCAGACACACGCCTCCTTCTCCATGCTCTTCATGCAGCAGAATCTGGTTACAAGTCGGTCATCATCACTTCGGAGGATACTGATGTCATGGTCCTGTGTCTGGGCATGTGCCACAAAATCCCATCCCACCTGTTCCAGAAATGCGGTACACAGAACCGGACAAGATTCCTGGATATCACCACTCTGAGCCGAACATTGGGAGGCAGCGTATGTGATTCATTGATTGGTATGCATGCATTTACAGGCTGTGACACCGTCAGTGCATTCGCTGGCCGTGGGAAGATGACGACACTCAAGCAGTTGAAGATGAACAAGACATACCAGGATGCCTTTCAGGAAGTTGGTCGTTCATGGGAAGTGTCTACCGAACTTTTTGAGAAGTTACAGGAAATCACCTGCCACATGTACCTGCCAACTACCCAAACAACTGAGGTAAACAGGCTCCGTTATCAGCTGTTCTGTGCCAGACGTGGAGTGGTAGAGTCAAGTCAACTCCCTCCTTGCCAGGACTGCCTTTTCATGCATGCACTGCGTGCAAACTACCAGGCTGCGATCTGGAGGAGAAGTCTGCAGAGCCAGCCATGGGTTGCAAACCCAACAGACTGCGGTTGGATGATAGATAACGACGGAAAGCTTGTTGTCAAGTGGATGCAAGGGGCACCAGCACCAGAAGCTATTATACAGCTACTGTCCTGCAAGTGTGTGCGGTCATGTGAACTTCCTCAGTGTACTTGCCTCAGCAATGGCCTGAAGTGCACAGACATGTGCAGATTACAGACATGCCAGAACAAGGGTACTGAAGACGAGCCAGTAGAACAACAGTCAGATTCAGAGTCCGATGTTGAAGATATTATGGAGTAACATATATATATATATATATATATATATATATATATATATATATATATATATATATGCACATGACATGTTCAGTGTGTATTTACATAACTTGGATTAAATTTTGTTACAAATACTACATCTAGTCACTCCGGGTGGTACCGATATCGTCATATTTGGTTCTTGGCTCATGCTAAAATTCCTGTGGAACACCTAAAGGGTTAACAGTTTTTAAAAATGAGTTTTGAACAGCTTGAGGGGTGTAGTTTGCAAAATGGGGTAATTTATGGGTGGTTTCTGTTATGTAAGCCCCTTAAAGTGACTTCAGAAGTGACTTGGTCCTTTGAAAAGTGGGTTTTGCTGTAAATGTGAAAAATTGCGCATAAAACTATAAGCCCTATTACGTCGTAAAACAATAAGGTTTCATTTTCAAAATGATGCCAATATGAAGTAAACATGTGGGGAGTGTAAATTAATAACTATTATGGGGGGTATCAGTATTTTTGTAAAAAGCAGAGAATTTCAAAGTTAAAAAATTGCCGATTTTTCCAAAATTTCCGAATATTTAGCATTTTTTTATATAGAAAGGTAAAATATATTGACTCCCATTTAGCACTGACGTGAAGTACAATATGTCACGAGAAAACAATCTCAGAATGGCTTGGATAGGTGAAAGCGTTCCAAAGTTATTAGCCCATGAAGTGGCACAGGTCAGATTGGCTTAGGCACTTGGGTACAAATAGGCCTAGGGCTGAAGGGGTTAATAAGCTACGTATATGTAAGGGCTATCATATCAAAAAATAAACTACAGACATGCATCTACCTAAAAATACCAAAGAAAATTAGTCACTCCGGGTGGTACCGATATCTGGCCCGGCTCATGGACTAAATATCTGATGTAAAAGTGCAATCCTGAGGATACATAGAATAGAAAGGACTCATAAACGAATGGACCCCTTGCACCTCTGATGACTGCACCAAACGCACTACTCCACTACAGCTTGGGGGCGCTAACTGCACATATAGCATTGATCTCAATGGGGACTGCTTGAATCTATTTGCTGTGAGCTCCCTCTAGAGGCAGCAACAGGTAACTGCTATGAATGTTACACCATCACATTATCCTTTTGTGACCCGTGTCTTCATTTGACCCCTTAGCATTCACATAGCTATGTGACCAACAATATTGTATTACTAATTTATGTTAAGCAACTTTAGTCTATAATAACAAACTGATAATGGAATAACAGTTTAAGTTATTTTTATTCTACTAAATAATTGATTTTTTTTTTTTTTCTAGGTGTTGGATTTGCACTTTGTTATAGTCCTGCTATTGCCATGGTGGGAAAGTACTTTGACAAGCGGAAAGCCTTGGCTTACGGCATTGCCATGTCCGGCAGTGGGATTGGCACCTTTATATTGGCCCCTGTGGTACAAATGCTAATTGAACAATTTTCCTGGCGTGGAGCTTTACTCATTCTTGGTGGGTTTGTTGCCAACCTTTGTGTATGTGGTGCTTTGATGCGACCTATACTCCTGAAAGATGACTTTGCCCATTATTCACTAAAGCATAATCCAAAGGAGCCAAACCAAAGCCGCATTCCTTCCCCCAAATGCTCCCCTCTGAGCCAGGACTGCACTCACAAGAGTCTCTGCTACTGCTCTCAAAAGGAGTACAGCTTTCTGCTGAAGCCAAACTTCATCATTCTCGCCATCTCTTTTTTATTCCTCGCTTATGGATGCAGTCCTCCGTTTGTCTACCTGGTGCCTTATGCTCTTAGTGTTGGTGTGAGCCACCAGCAAGCGGCCTTCCTGATGTCCATCCTGGGTGTCGTAGACATTGTTGGGAACATCACCTTCGGATGGTTGACGGACAGACGGTAATCCACTTTATTTAATTTTAGACCACAAACTGGCTACATAGTTATAGATCAGGTTTACAATACCCTAGTGAGTTGCTGTGTGTCATGTATAAATCTCCTCCATTAGTCCCCTTCTTCCATCCACCCCCTACCTAGAAAACAAAACTAAACCCCACAAGTATCTAATGGTGAAGGCTCCATTCACACTGGTGTTATTTGATACAGCTCAGGTCTTAACATTCAATGAAATGGCACCATAACTTGATGGACCCCATTATAGGTCAGTACTAGAATCTGCCATGATTTGCTGGGAACTGGTCGACCAAGGTATCATTGCTGCACATTGAATGGGAAGGATGACACTGCTGTGATCAGAACCTTGCATAATTAAATTAAAGGGATTCTGTCAGTTGGATCAACCCTCCTAAGCCGTCTATATGAGCATGTAGGTCATAGGAAGCTGAATAAAATGACACCTTGATATCTGCGATCTGATGTCTTATTCCAGAGAAATTCAAATTTTTCTTATATGTAAATGAGCTGTTCCGAACTAGTGGCTAACACTGATCTGCAGGAGAATCTGCTCCAGAGATTATTGGAAATAAAAAGGAGAGTTACCAGTGTGAGGCAAGTAATAACTGACAGTCTCATCTCCTGATCTACGTCTCACACTGGTAACACCCTCTTTCATTTCTAATAATCTCTGGAGCAGATTCTCCTGCAGATCAGTGTCCGGCCCACAGTCCTGAACAGCTCATTTACATATAAGAAAAATTAGGATTTCTCTTTAATAAGGCTGGTTTCACACTTGCGTTTTGATCTGCAGCGTTTTAAAAAAAAACGCAGGTGGTGAAAAAACGCATGTAAACGTGGCAAAACGCCGCGTTTTTTAGACGCATGCGTTTTTGCATGCAGAAAAAAACGCGGCGTTTTTCCGCGTTTACATGCATTTTTTTCCTGCGTTTGCGTTTTTTAAACGCATGCTGAGAAGTGTGTGACAGCTGCCAATCATCAAAATCAACTAGAAAACCCACTATAAACAGAAATAGCTAGGGTTAGGGTTAGGATCCCTAGTAACCCTAGGGATCCTAACCCTAACCCTAGGGATCCTAACCCTAACCCTAGGGATCCTAACCCTAACCCTAAGGGTTAGGATCCTAACCCTAACTCTAACCCAACCCTAACCATAGGGATCCTAACCCTAACCCTAAGGGTTAGGATCCTAACCCTAACCCTAAGGGTTAGGGTTAGGATCCCTAGGGTTAGGGTTAGGGTTAGGATCCCTAGGGTTACTAGGGATCCTAACCTTAGGGTTAGGATCCCTAGTAACGTTAGGGTTTTCTTGTTTTTTCTTGTGTTTAGTTTTAGGGTTAGGGTTAGGATTTTCTTGTTTTTTCTTGTGTTTAGGGTTAGGGTTAGGGTTAGGGTTTTCTTGTTTTTTCTTGTTTTTACTTGTGTTTTTCTATAAAAACGCATGCGTTTTTAACGCAAGCAAACGCATGTGCTTAAAAACGCATGCGTTTACATAGACAGCAATACATTTTTTTTCCGCGAATAAACGCATGTGTTTTTTTGCGGCAAAAAAACGCCGCTAAAAATTACTACAGGTTGCATTTCTGCAACTAAACGCACGCGTCAAAAACCGCATGCGTTGCCGAAAACGCGTCAAAACGCATGCTAAAAAACGCATGCGTTTACAAACGCGACCAAACGCGTACAAAAAAACGCATGCGTTTTCAATGTTAAATATAGGGGGAAAAAACGCATGCGTTTTTTGTGCAAAAAACGCTGCAGACAAAAACGCAAGTGTGAAACCAGCCTAAGACATCAGATCGCAGATATCAAGGTGTCATGTTATTCAGCTTCCTATCACCTACATGCCCATATAGACGGCTCAGGAGGGACAATCCTACTGACAGATTCTGTTTAATTGCAATATGTACTCAAGTTACGTCCCTGTGGATAAGATATTTATTGTGCCAGATAGAGAAGTGTGAGAATAAAAAATGGCAACTCTTAAAATTGAAGATCATGAATACAATTAGAGCTTTCAAAAGCAACCGTTATTTTTTATTTTATTTTTTCCATAAATTAGTAGTTCACCTGAAAATAAACTTCCTGGACTGATATTTCGTTCTCAAAATTCTCAGGTAAAATCTGTCTTTAGTGAATACAGAATTTTCCTTTACTGAGATGACAGTTGCTGCTCATAAAGTTCTATGGAGAACTATAACTGTCACTTCATGTGAACTTGCATCGGAATGTCTGTTTCTGTCTCCTCCTCTTAGAATTTTAAAAGCACCAACTGTCATCCGTAGCTCAGTAATAGGAAGATCTATCATCAATATATACAGACTATATCCAGAATTTAAAAGAGAAAGATCTGTCCAGATGGAGAAAGAAGCAGATTTCTCTGATAAGATATATTACAAAGTTACTTATTTTCATGTGTACTATTGATTTATGAAATAAAAAAACTAAAACGAAGGTTACATTGTCATATTGATTCTGTGTACTGCTAAGTTCACCATATACTCTACAGCTTTGTTGTGCACAGGAGTTCTTGAAGTTAGTGAGTGACCACCTTGTTGTTGGCAAACTTATGTGCAAATTTCTATCCAATTGTTTTCAAAGCATGCTACAAAAAAAAAACTGGATCGGAAAGTCATGGCAGTGGTGCCATCTAGTGGTAAAGGGACACTTTACTAGGAGAAGTTTCATTAGTTTTACATAGAACATATACTGTATACTCCAACTGTCCCAAATTTGTAGGAATTCTCCTTATTTTTCGGAAACAGTCCTAGCAAATTTCCTGGATGAAAAGAAGCAGAGTTTAAGCAAACCCCACCCATGATTAGACATTTCGAGGAGAGACCTGGTCAGTTCTAGTTGGGCCCTGGTGAGGGACTAAAGCATCCCTAAATTACCAGCACCAATACTGGTGAAGGGGTTTTCTAACAATCCCTATCCATCAGCTCAGGAACTTTATGATCTAATATGAAGATCTGCTCTGAAGGTTTGGTTCCCAATCTGATGGTTCTGGAGCACACATGGCCAAAAGAGCCTCCTGGAACCAGTGGTCCCTGACACTTGTCGGGTTCACTGCGTGCTGACCCTAACTTAGAAAACAATGTATCCTAACGCAAGTGCCTGTGAAAAAGAATTGTCTATATCAAACTAAGATAATAATAATGAAGCCCCCAAAAATATCAGATTTCCATTTTCAATAAGGAAAATGAACATAGTAAAATGTTTTGCGCTCATTTCGTTTTATTTCTCATCAGAAAGTCCATCACTATTGGTGTTTACACAGCAAGACGGGGCCCTCTAGTGCCCTAAAATGGTATATATGCCACAGCTCAGATCAGATACAGTATCCGCTATAATTATTTTTAATTGATGAAATTATAAATTTTATATGAGTTTTATTTATTTACTTTTATTTTTTTTTTCATATGGTCATTGGTTTTCAAAAAAAATCAAAAAACAAAGCACAAAGCTGTTTTCTTCCAGTTTCTGGAGAAACTTGTACACATTATTTTATTAAAAATGTAATTGACATTATTTTCCATTCATAAGTGAGTGGAACAAAATCTTAATATTTTATTTTTGATTTCCAATGTGTCCATCAAAAAATATAGTCTTATCTGTTTTTTATTTCTAAAAAAAGCAAAAAAAACCCCAAAAAGTTAGCAATCCATGTTGGAGTAGGATGGAACAGAGCTACATTACCACACACAACACATGACAAACGTTCAACCATGTTCCTCTAAGTTATGATCCATTGGCAAATAAATTGTGCAGACACAATTTTTTTATCATTTTTTTTTAAAAAAACTGATCTTTGCTGTATACGTTTTTTTTAACATTTAAATGGAAAACGGATCAGTAATTAGCCATCCACTTTCTTCCATTTGTAACGGATCCAGTAAGCAAAAAAATGGATCAGTTACAAATGGTACATAAATGGGTGGCTGATTGACGGATAGGTTTTCCATGAACTGCAATGTTAAAAAAATGGCTCCAGCAGAGATGAGATTTGTAAAATGGATTAAAAAAATTGTCTGCAAAACTTTTTTGCCAACGTATTGCTGCTGGGTCCGATGGATCATTACTGGACATGTGAACATAGTCTAAGACCTCATTCAGATGTCAGTGATTTGTTTTTTGTACACAAAAAAAGGATAGAATCTTATCAATGTTTGGTTCATCAGTTTTTCTTGAATGCAAAGAGAAAAAAGTTTTTTCTATCAAAGGTTGTGTGCAAACAATGTCTTTTAGACGTCTACCTACCCGCTGAGTTCTACAGGGTGAAGATGCTCCAGGGCACAATGGCATCTTTTCTTCTGAAGTGACATTTTTTAGGCTTCTTTTCGGAGGTTACTTCAGTGTTTTGTTTTTATTCTTTTTTAAAAGGGGTTGTTCACTATTTTGACAACACTATCTGAACCCACACGTTTCCCCCCAGAAAAATATTAACAGACTCTGGTTTCAGCACTGGTTCTCCTGGGGATCACGTCACATTATGTCACACAGTCCCTGCGGTCAGTCAGTGCCGGCTTCACTCTCCTCTCCTACAGACATAATTGACATCCGGAAGAGGTCAGAGCTGCGGCTGCTCTCTCACTTCCTCCGGATGTCTTGATTTGTTATAAGGAGGAGAGAGTGAAGCCACAGGGACCGCGTGACTCAACAATGTCACATGAGACCCGGGAGAGTCAGTGCCGACACCGCAAGAAGAGCCCCTGCATCGGAGGTGAGTATAGATGTAATTATTTTACTGGAAGGAGACATAGGCATTCATATGGGTAATGGACAACCCCATTCATTTTTTAATGACTTAAGTATGCCCAAGACACTTTTTTTTAGTGGCTTTTATCTTTCAAAACCTGAAATGGTTAAAGGGAACCTGTCACCCCCAAAATGAAAGTTGAGCTAAGCCCACCGGCATCAGGGGCTTATCGACAGCATTCTGTAATGCTGTAGATAAGCCCCCGATGTATCCTGAAAGATGAGAAAAAGAGGTTAGATTATACTCTCCCATGGGCGGTCCTGCTGCGATGGGCGTCGCGGTCCGGGGCCTCCCATCTTCTTATGATCACGTCCTCTTCTTGTCTTCACGCCGTGGCTCCTGCGCAGGCGTACTTTGTGTGCCCTGTTGAGGGCAGAGCAAAGTACTGCAGTGCGCAGGCACTGGGAAAGGTCAGAGAGGCCAGGCGCCTGTGCACTGCAGTACTTTACTCTGCCCTCAACAGGGCACACAAAGAACGCCTGCACCGGAGCTGCAGTGTGAAGACAAGAAGAAGACGTCATCCTATGAAGATGGGAGGCGCCGGACCGGAGCGGACCGCAGCAGGACCGCCCATGGGAGAGTATAATCTAACCTCTTTTTCTCATCTTTCAGGATACATCGGGGGGGCTTATCTACAGCATTATAGAATGCCGATGCCGGTGGGCTTAGCTCAACTTCCATTTTGGGGGTGACAGGTTAAAAGAAGCTCAAAAGACTGAGCATATGAACAGCAAGTTGAACATTGCAGTGTAGATGATGATTCTCCTTAGCATTCACTAAGCGCTGTTTCAAGAGGGTTATGGAGGGGACCTACCTGAAAAAGATGTTGTGTGCACATATCCGGTCCATGAAGGACAGACAGAACACAAACGGCATCCAAGTGCTGTCCGATGTATATATATATATACTGTGTGTATATATATATATATATATATATATATATATATATATTTATATTTAGCCATACCTATACCCAGACCATTAATAGCGAATTTTATCAGTAACTCTGATCATAATTGGACATGTTTCCATGTTTTGGGGCAGACCGTTCAGTCCTAAAAAATAGATGGATGTATTGACACCCACATAGACTAAAATAGGTAGGAGTTTTGTTCACGAAAAGAACAGTTAGAATTTACGTGTGAAAAACTGACGTCTGAATGAGCCGTAACCCTGTACAACCCTTTTACCTTCTCTCTGAATTCTAATAATGTATTATGTAATTGATATTTTATTTTTTTTCTAATATAATATATTAATCTAAACATCGTAAAGCTAGAAAATTACATAATATCCAAGAGTTTTTTAGCATTCATAAATGCGATATTTAGGTTTTGATATATATTGAAATTTCCATTTCTTTCAGATTTCTGAAGAAGCACCGATACACATGCTACCTCATTGCTGTGGGACTGGACGGCCTTAGCTGCCTTTTCCTTCCGATTCTTAGGTGCTTTGAACTCCTTGTGCCTTTCTCTGTTACATTTGGTTATTTTGACGGAGCCTACGTTGCCCTGATTCCTGTGGTGACTGGAGATGTTGTAGGTACATCCAGCTTATCATCAGCCCTTGGTGTGGTGTTCTTCCTCCATGCAGTGCCATATCTGGTCAGCCCACCAATATCAGGTATGCTTAGATGTCCAGAAGCCTTTTCAGTTTTGTAGCTACAGATGTTCAATGATTTATGACTAGACTATATGGCCAAAAGTGAACACTTTACCATCCTACCTATATGAGGTTTATAGCCTTCTCATTCGGAAACCATGAGCATTAATATGGAGTTGCCCTGCCTTTTGTGAATATCATGGCCTTGACTCAGGCTGAAAGAATAGCTTCAGAGAGATACACAGCCTCTGGCCTGATATGGTGTATTACTGAGAAGGCTTTGCACTGCGGTTACATTCCTGGTAACGCTAGTCAGAGGTATGAGGCATTAGTCAGCACCTAGTCAGGCAAGTGTTTGATGTTTTTCGGTTGCTTTATTATTTGCTGCATCTTGGCTGAAAATAAAAGCCCCTCATTTCCTTTATATGGACGGTTTCCATCTATGTCACGGCCATGCCTCCCTACAATGCCCCTAGCGTATAACATTATCTATTGGTGTTTTTCACTTGTGATACAGGAAAAAAGCACATGTCTATGAATTTTACACGAACACGCAGTCTGCATTGAACACTGATACATGAAAGAGCCCCATAGACCATAATGGGTATTTTTTACAAATGGAACACTTACATGCAACACCGACGTCTGATTGTGGCCTAAAGGAGCACATTAGGAAAAACTGATAACTCTTCCTTGAATTTATTCAAAGGAAACCAAAGACATAATCCATGTGTTTTGCATTGGCTCCTAAGAGCTGGTAATAAACATAGGGATGAGTGGACCCTTCGAAGTTCAGGTTCGACCGACCTTCAACCTGAACCCAATAGAAATCACTGGGGACATGAACTTGGGAGCTGAAAAAAAATTCTATCTCTCTCCTCCCCGAACTGGAGCGTGTGTTCGGAGTTCCGCATCGGATGCTTAGTATCCGGTACAAACCCTAAACTTTACAGTTCGGGTTCGTTAATCTCTTAGACATAACAGCATATATAAATCTTGCATGTTGTGTTCAACTGATACTTTTTAGTGATCTGATTCTACAGGCTTCTAATTCTCCTTTTTTTTGCCTTGTGCAGGTTTGCTGGTGGACACAACTGGAAACTACACGGCAGCATTCCTCCTAAGCGGGTTTTCTATGATATTTTGTGCCCTTTTATTAGCATTTGCCAAACTGATACAAAGGTTAAAGCGCAAACGGCTGGCAATGACTGTGCCAACATCTGACACCAAGCAAGAGATCTGGACTAATGGAAATCTGACTTCTGCAGCCACCGAAGAGTGTAACCACAGGGAGGTTTAGAGCAACCTGTCTCAACGGACAGTGATTCCGGATGCCTGGATTTCTAGGAACAGGCAGAAAATCAGAAATCAACAATGCATTGGATTATGTTCTTCATTTTTAAACACCAGCCAGTATCTTTCAGACTAAGACTTAATATTTTAGAAATTGCACAATTTGAAAGAATTCGCCCGCTCGTCGATACGCCCATTGCATAGCAAATGCAGAAAAGCTGCACTTTATAAGGAACATTCTTGAAATTTAGATAAACTGGACTGACTTGCTCCTAAAATAGGAGTAGCTTTTAGGATATTACAGTATATTTTAAACTTGACACCCCATGGTGAGCTAGACCTATGTGGGTGTGCGATGGATCGATTTCTATGCAATTAAAGAAGATGGATTAAGAATGTTTTCTCACTGGAAAATAAATCTTTACTTTTTCAGGATGAGGACGACACAAAAACCAAAAATTCCGACGGTAGCCTATGCTAATGTATCATTTACTTTCTGTGAATTGTTCACCATTTCAGTAGCTGACAAGTGCACCAGCCTAATGTGCGCCCTGGTCCTAAAATACCACTACGGGGAGGTATAGTCTGGATATTGATTCATCTTTTATTTTTGAGGAGGATATATTTTAAAGTGAATCTACACCTTTTATGTTTCAGCTGCTGAAGACATCTGAGTCCTATGTACATAGGCCTGCTGGTCTTTGAAAGCTAAATTCTTCACCACCTTTATATCTTCTATAGGTTGCTGCATTCCTGAGAAATCAGCGTTAAAAACATATGCATTAAATGCCCTGGGCGGGTCCGAGCACTTCCCAAGCTTTTGCCTCCTGAGGTTCATCCCAGCCAGAACTAGTCTCCTTAGCTGGATTTTTGTGACAACAGGTGTCAGGCAAATAAATCAAACAGAGAGCTATCAATCAAGCTAAAGAGGCTGGTGTTGGATAGGGAAACAACTTCAGGAGGCAGAGGCTCCTCCAGAGCACTTGATGCCTAATTTGCATATGAATTAAAACACTGATTTCATGAGAAGGTAGCAACAGATAGGAGAAATAAAGGTGTAGATGGATTTAGCTCTTAAAGACCTGAATGCCGATAAATGTGTCTGTAAGAGCATCCCTACAATTACCAAATTTCCTTTTAAAGACAACATTTCCCCTTTCCCTTTCCCCTCTCATCCTCTTTTAATAAACAAACCCCTCAATTCCCAGCCTACTTACCCCTTTTCCCTTATCACTCCCCCCTTGTTAATTATAAAAGATTCAATAAAAATTTTGGGAAAAAAGAAAAAGGCAACATATTTCTACCTTCAGCCACCACTAGAGGGAGCTTACCGCATTGTTTCATTGTACCACGTACAGTCAAAAATAAGATGGCTCCCCCTAGTGGCAGTCAAAATATTATCCTTCCAATGTATGTCTTTGCAGTAAACTGCATAAAAATACAGAAGAATGGCCGCTATTAAAATATATCATGAACTTAATCAGCACAGAACTTTAAAGTCACGTTCTGCTATTATATTAGTTTAAAGGGAACCTGTCACCTGAATTTGGCGGGACCAGTTTTGGGTCATATGGGCGGGGTTTTTGAGTGTTTGATTTACCCTTTCCTTACCCGCTGGCTGCATGCTGGCTGCAATATTGGATTGAAGTTCATTCTCTGTCCTCCGGAGTACACGCCAGCGCAAGGCAATCTTGCCTTACACAGGCGTGTACTCTGGAGGACAGAGAATGAACTTCAATCCAATATTGCAGCCAGCATGCAGCCAGCGGGTAAGGAAAGGGTGAATCAAACACCCGAAAACCCCGCCCACATGACCCAAAACTGGTCCCGCCAAATTCAGGTGACAGGTTCCCTTTAAAGGGAATCTGTCAGCAGAGTTTTGCTATGTAATATAAGAGCAGCGTTGTTTGGGGACAGTGGGCCTGAGTCCAGCAATGTGTCGCTTACTAGACTTCTTGGTGCAGTTTTTATAGAATCCCTGCTTTCTCTGTTGTAGATGTATCAGTGGCCAGAATGTTAACCCCTTAGTAACCCTACCCAAACCATTGATTGACAGGTTACTTATAGTTCAATTCACAGTGTACATAGGAAGCTGTCAATCAGCGGTGTGGGCGGCATGTGAAACTCAGGCGTTGATAATCTCCTGCTGATAAAATATTGCTTGTATTGAAGGTACAGCACAAAGCCTAGTAAGCGACACATCCTTAGAATCAGACTTTCTCTTCCTAACTAGTGCTGCTATCACTGACACATTCCCTTTAAGGAATAATTTCACCCAAAATGTATATTTATATGGAAATAGCATATATTTATCGATAACTGGAATTGGGGTCAATTACCTAGAATTTTGAAAATCTTTCTATTCTCAATATTCAACCTAACATCCTGCTTGGATAAACAGAATCAGATTTTTGCTACCCCATGAGAGTAGCATGATGCAAGGGCAGAGAGCCTGATTCTAGTGATGTTACTTGCTGGGCTGTTTGTTGCAGTTTTGATAAGACCCTGTTTTATCTCTGGCATATCTACCAGTTCTCTGAAAGCTGAGCTCTGTATAACCCCGCCCACACCACTGATTGGCGGCTTACTGCCCATGTACATATAAAAAGCCAATCGTGGGATGGGCTTATACAGGGCTCATGAATATGGAGGACTACCAGCAGCAAGTCCACTAGTCCTCTAGTGTAATCTCCTACTGATAAATTAATGATTTTACCAAAACTATGCCGAGCAGCCTGGTAAGTGATACATCACTGAAATGAGAAAATCAGAAATCAACAATGCATTGGATTATGTTCTTCATTTTTAAACACCAGCCAGTGTCTTTCAGACTAAGACTTATTATTTTAGAAATTGCACAATTTGAAAGAATTCGCCCACTCTAAAGTATTTCATACTACTACCACTTTTCTAATGTGCCTTACTTTTATGAGCTGTTTTCATGCTGTCCTCTCACCACTACAAATTTCATCACTAAACATAACAGAAATAAGCTGTTTTTTTCGCATTAAAAATTACCTTTAAAATGTTAGAGGTCATTTGCCATTTTTCAGGGGGTAACTATGAATCTCTGTCTCTAAAGCTTGGTTTACATAGGGAGTGATGGATGGATATCTACAATTCACTGCCATCTGCTCAGAGTTATCCACATGAAGAGGAAGAAATGCATGCAGACTAGACTTTCACTGTGGCTGATGTCGGCGTAGCTTCGTGTGGTGTTTGCAGCAGAAGGCAAGAGATTAAAGTCCATGCACACCGCAATGCGCAAGGGTTCCAAAACTAACACCCCCCCCCCAGAAAACCTGTGAGCCATACCCCTTTGATAAATACCATAAAATTAACATATGAGGCCACCAAAATAAAAAAAAATCCCATATCTCTGTAACCGTATGGCAAATATCAAGATATTAAAGCAAGCAAGAAAGTGTGAGAATAGAACAGGTGGCCACTTTTCACCTCGATACAGGTCCTTATTATGATATCCTAGAGGGGCGCAAGGTTATCAACAAAGCATGAGTTTGCGATACTCTGTCTCGAGATGTCTATACAACATATTTGTGTGGCCACCCATTGATAGTAATATGTACTACCAGATGTCAAGAATTTTACTGCCATGTTGTGATGCAGTTTTGTGAGAAATTGGAGTCCTTTAGAACCAACTGACGTATATGTATGTTATTGCTGTGGTGACCATTTGTGGAGGAGGCTCAGGAGCTGAGATCTCTCCACATTCATCCGATGATGGCTAAATTACCGCTGCAGCGTGGGCCGGGGGTACTCGGGAGCCTGGCAGGCAGTCTATCAGGGATATCACAGTGGCAACTGCCCAGCACCGTGGCCCTGGCCGGACACGTGAAAGGAGAGTATTTACAGGGGATAATAGTCTATGGTTTTATCGTGACGCCAGCTGAGGTGTCTGGCCAGTGATGGCCAGCGCTGCATGAGGGTCCCCAGGGGATAGATGGCAATGCAGCAAGATGGATCACTCCCCTCAGCAGGAGCATGCCCCCTGGGCAATGATGAGAGTTGTAGTGAGCAGTGCAGCAGAAAGACGCAATGAGGTGAAGGAATTCAGTCTTTACCTTTACTGATGATGGATGCAGGTTGAATCCAGGGGTTCTGGTCACTAGGGACAGGGTCTGGCTAGTCTGGAAGCGGTTGGAGTCCGCTCCACTATGTGGGCAGAATAAGCCTTCCTTTCTGTGCCCAATGGTTTGGAGATTCAACAATTTAAGAGCTGATCTGTACTACGTGCTTGTCTATTCTGCAGCTGCTTCAGCCAGCATACATTGCGAACGCTGCAAGCTGTTCTCCCGGTCCCAGCTCTGAACCCTCTAAAATGTGGTGCTTCTAGTGCTGCAGGGGTGGCCAGAGAACCTGCAGTCCCCCAGTCTCCAGATTCTACTCTCAGGGTTTGCAATCCCTTATCCTAGGGTGAGCCTTCCTTCGCTCCAACCCCTGGAAGCTCGATGTGCTCCTTCTGCCCTTCCTCACAGTACACTGCACTACTCTACTCTTACTCCTCCCCCCAGCCAGAAGATGCAGTCACCCTACAAACTAGGGGCTTGTTCTCCCCTTCTGGTCAGGGATGGGCTTGTGTGTGGATGCATGGTTTACTTAGTGTAGGGAGCTCCATTTACTTTTAGACACGATACCACCACTGGTTAGGGAGGCGATACCATTGTGGAAGTGGGACCGCAGGGGTTACAAGCAGAGGTTGGAGCTGAGCTCTGATTTCTACTGTTAACCATTTAAATGCCCCTCTAAATCTGTAACAAAGGCATTTAAGTATTGCAGTTTCTGGTGCTCACTTGAACTGGCTCCCCTCGGCTCCTCGCAACACAATTACAGTGCATTGATGGGTTACCATAGCATATTCGGGTCTGTGAAGTCTCTGTCACTGCCATCTGAATTCGCATATAAACCTCAGCCACAGGTGAAGCCTCATAGGTGACTGTGATTTTAACTATATACTATGGTATTGTAATATACAGAATAAGTGACTGAACATTTGCAGGTTCAAATCCCCTAAGGGGATTAAAAAGTAAAGTAACAAAATGAAGAAATTAAAAAAATTAGAATCTCGCCTCTTTTCCAACCTAAAAATATAGCAATAAAAAAATCATTTTGGAATTGTGACATCCATAAAACTCCAATTTATTAAAATACACTTTTCACTAATGAAATTGCAACACTAAGAAGGAAAAGTTGTGAGATTATTATAGACCTGTTCATGATATAGAATTAAAAAAACATTGAAACGTAATTTTCAAAACATTTTGATTTACTAAGTAATGAGTATGAGTGCCATGCACAGGACTAGACACACAGTACACGCCTTGGATACTATCAGGTTATTAATGGCTGTCTGTAAAATATTCTGCCACACTGAATGAACTTGGTAAATCATCAAGATCCACTGCTGGCAGCTGTCTTTGCAATTGCCGAACTATGATGTCCCAGATGTGCTCAATTGGAGACTATTCCAGTGTGAAATTTCCTCATGAAGGCTTCTTCATGGCATCATTGTCACGTGGTCTGCAAAAGGAGACCAGAGGCTAAAATGGAGCAATGGAGACTGGATAAGTGGTTTATCCTCTTTAGTGAAAAGTCCTGTTTTTCTCTTGGATGCAATGCTAGCTGGAGATTGGCCTGAATACCATGTGGGCAAGTTCACAAAATGGCCTTCATAAGGGAACATCACACCAGTCCTTCTCCCAAGAATTATGGTGTGGGGTGGCATAACGTGCTGTAGCTGGACCCTTCTAATCTTTATTCTAGGTACTACTCAGCACTACATTGATTTAGTCATGAAACCAGTTGTATGGCCATTTCTTCAAAGTGGCCCAGGAGCCTTTTCAAAATGACAATGCCAGGCCACATGTTGCTGGTACTGCGGTGTGCAGTCTGCATGGACTAATCATGGCCTGCAGTGTCTCCAAACTTGTATCCCATTGAGCACATCTGGGACCTCATTGATTGGTAAACTTGATTATTTGTGTGCAAAAAGTGGTACTGAGAGTGGCAGAACTTTCCTCAGACAACCAATTAGGTCATGGATAGCATGCCTAAGAGATGGAGCAGCAGGTTGATGCAGAGCGGCTCATTTAGTTATACCAAGCAGGGGTTGCACCTCACAATCCAAGTGAAATTAATGATAGCTTGCTATGATTACCAACAGCCAGAATGGCGGAAAGTGAACCAATGGGAACCTCGGTGGTGCCAGCGAGCATGGCAAGTTGCATGGTGGATTGTTTGTGGGTAACAAACATAGTGCTAGCATAAAGCAAGGAATAACTAATGGATAGCCATGCCTTTCGACCCTCTCTATAAATGCAAAGTGGGGTAAGTGTTCCTGCTTCCAATAAGGAGGCAAAATAGGTGTATTATGAGGATGCTGTGTTCCCTGCTTGGCAAAGCTTTCATTTAGCGAATATCTGCCTGTAAGACGTGTATCGGCAAGGTTTGCTTTACGGTCCCCAAAAACCCTGTTGCTGTACCCCTGAGTGTGTGTGTGTGTGTGTGTGTGTGTGTGTGTGTGTGTGTGTGTGTGTGTGTGTGTGTGTGTGTGTGTGTGTGTGTGTGTGTGTGTGTGTGTGTGTGTGAAATCTGGGATTTTGCTGCTTATCCATTTTCAGGCAATAAGTGATATGATGGTATGGGGACCTTGTCTTTACAAGGTGACAAATCAGTGAGACCAGAATCCATTTTAAAAAGATTAAAACTCCATTACTGGAATTTTTCAAACAGGATTTCAACAATTGATATGCATTCTGTACATTTCGTCTTCATCATGCAGAGGCTCCTTCATTGAGAGAATTATATAAGACATTTCGATAGCATAGGCACAATTCAAGAGCACAGAGTACTTCTCACGCTCTCTAGCTCTGTTTCAACATTCTTTATCCTCCACCCCAATGGGTACCTTGTGTTCCTTCACTGTCAGATTAGAACTTCTCTAAATCTCCAGAACCGGTTTACATGCTGCCTATATGTAGCCCATTCCTTATAGGTGTGAGGTGACCAGGGTGGTAGTCATAGTGAGGGGCTGTTGTGTTCCTACACCCTGGCACCCGCAAAGAAAACATAATGTCCCGTCTGTTGTGTGATGTGGGAGTATTGCACAAAAGTCACGTTTGCATTTACAGATCCTGGTTATCCCATAGTCCCGACTCCGGATGATATTACACACTCAGGAACAGACACCGTATTCTGCTTTAACAATGCAACTTGGTAACAAACAATCCAAAGCAGTTTCAGTACAGTACAAGTTCATGTTTGCAGCCTGAGCTTTCCCTCTCAATGCTGGCTCCTCTAGCCTCTGAGAAGATTGTCCTGGCTCTGAGGTCCTCATATTCCTGCGCTCACTTTCCAGTACTGGTTCCCACTCTGGCTCCCCTTCACTGGGAGATGAAAAAGGTCCCTCTGTCCTGATTCGAGCCATAGGCACCAGATTCTCTATGGGATACCGTTGTACCAAGTGGCGGCCACCGCATTCTGCTTTTCCGATTCGTTCTGTGCCTTTCAGTACTGTGTGACCCTCTGGCCTGTTCTACCTTCTCTTGAATCACTCTCCAGAACTTTCTTAATGTTACAACTGTAATACACTACTGTACACAGCTCCCACTGACTGACAGAATCAGGAAGTGTCCCACTGACAAAATCACTTACTCTTACCCCTCCCAACTTGGAAATCTCCTTATTTCCTTAACTATTCTTAGACTGGCACCTTAGCTTCCAGACTCTATTGTGCCCCACTATACAAAGCCCAATACAATCCTAATTTATAGCTACCCTCTTATCTTATCCTTCACATCTTTAACTAATGTAGCCACAATAACAAAGCACACAAAATAGATGTAAAACCCATACACAATTGTAGGAGGATGGTGCTGTTATAGATAGTAAGGAACATGCTGTTACTTTAAGAGACTGCACCCCCTTGTCTGGCAGGATGGAATATTCTGCTTCTCCTCTGGGAAATACTGTGTGAATGAACTGGACTGTGCAGATGTCAGGGGTGGAGCCTGAACAGCGTGTGTGAGCTGAGGCTGCTGCAGAGAGAACTTTGTGCTGATAGCTGCAAAAGAGGAGAACTGTGTCCTGATATAGCTGCAAGAGAGGACCCCCAGCCTGTAACGCAGTGGACTTGTGAGATTTCAGACTTTTCCGTGTGCAGCGAGGGTGGCTGTCCTGTGTTAGTTCGAGGAGCCACAAAGATACCGAGAAAAGGATTAACAGTTTCCAGGAGCACCTCCAGGACCCAGAAGCAAGGAGAAGACCGCGTTTCACAGAGCTGGCAGAAAGCCGTGCGCACCACCGTACTACACTGTAGGGGGCCCCCCGGGACTGGATCTGAGTCCCCAACATCACCGTGAGTTTGTTCCTGTTTTGTGCACATGTCAGGGCCTAGTGTAGGCTTCAATAGTCAGAACACGGCAGCCGTGTGGCCTGCTTAGTAAAGGCCAGGGAGATTATACGTAGCGTAGCATCATTCTTTGTTTATTGTTTGCATTTACTTGTGTGACATATATTGAGTCTGTAATAGTTGGAGCACCGTGCTATTTTACGGACAAGCTAAAGAATATAACTCTTGCAAATTATCTTTTGCCATTGCATACCCCTGTTTGCATCTTCCTCATCCACTTCATTCCTTGCCTTCCAATAAATCTACCCTACAGTTTGTTGTTTGCACCTCATCTTGTGTACAGTAGTCTTCCTGCACCGTGGTGGTGCCAAACTATACAATTATACACTATTATAGTGTTAAAAGTGTTTGTTATTCTTTTATGCAAAAAAATAAAAAATAATTCCAAGATTAAACAGTAAAAAACAAAGAATACTTGCATGACATGGGGATGGCATCTGTGCGCTTTTTTTTCTTAGCTGGATAGATTTGAATGGGAAAGTTTGATGCGTGACTCAGATATAAGATGGACAAGTCTCAATTTTTTCTGACACTTAATATACACATACGTTATAAACTATAATGGGTAAGTGTTTCAAGTATAGAAAACATGGATATCTGAAGGAGACCTTAGTTGCAAAAATTTTTTTCAACATGGCGTGGGACAAGGGGTGAACCTAGCCACACTGCTGCCTGAAGCGAACTTCAAAACGGCGCCCCCCCAAACACATATACAGTACAGCCCCCCCTATAGGGCTCCCAGCTCATATACTGTCCCCCCCATACATTACATGAGTGATAACTATTGTACATTCTACAATAGGTCATAAATCAGACAGTATAGTCCTCCATACAGTATTCTGGGCACCACAGTGCTCCATACAGAATAATGAGCCCCATATATTGCTCCATACAGTATAATGAGCCCCATATATTGCTCCATACAGTATTGTAGGCACCGCACAGCGCCCCATACAGAATAACATGCCCCATATATTGCTCCATACAGTATAATGAGCCCCATATATTGCTCCATACAGTATAATGAGCCCCACACGATGCTCCATACTGTATAATTGCCACACAGTGCTCCATACTATATAATGGCCACACATGATACTCCATACTGTATAATGGCCACACATGATGCTCCATACTATATAATGGGCCCACATGATGCTCCATACTGTATAATGGCCACGCATAGTTACTCCTACACACGCGGCTGCGCTCCGTACACCTTGCACACACGGCTCCACTCCGTACTCACACGGCTCCGCTCCTTACACCTCGCACACACCCGGCTCTGCTCCGTACACCTCATACACACCCGGCTCCGCTCCATACACCTCATACACACCCGGCTCCGCTCCATATACCTCATACACAAGCGGCTCCACTCCGTACACCTCATACACAAGCGGCTCCGCTCCATACACTGAATACACACCCGGCTCTGCTCCGTACACTGAATACACACCCGGCTCTGCTACGTACACCTCATACACACCCGTCTCTGCTCCGTACACCTCATACACACCCGGATCTGCTCCATACACCTCATACACACCCGGCTCTGCTCCGTACACCTCATACACACGCGGCTCCGCTCCATACACCTCATACACACACGGCTCCGCTCCGTACACCTTGTACACATTCAGCTCCGCTCCGTACACCTCGTACACAAGCGGCTCCGCTCCGTACACTGAATACACACCCGGCTCTGCTCCGTATACTGAATTCACACCCGGCTCTGCTACATACACCTCATACACACCCGTCTCTGCTCCGTACACCTCATACACACCCAGCTCTGCTCCGTACACCTCATACACACCCGGCTCTGCTCCGTACACCTCATACACACGCGGCTCCGCTCTGTACACCTCATACACACGCGGCTCCGCTCCATACACCTCATACACACACGGCTCCGCTCCGTACACCTTGTACACATTCAGCTCCGCTCCGTACACCTCGTACACACACGGCTCTGCTACATCCACACTGTAAACCCCTCCTGACCCCACACATAAGGCAGCTTACCATGGCAACCAGCAAAGCAGAGTCCTGCAATCCATGGAGGTCCCGATCATGTGACCCCTGACTCTTCCCCTCCTGTGACCTCATCACACGTCCTGTTTGCACAGAGCAGCCAATATGTGGTGTGCTGCTCTGCGGGTGCAGGGATGACCGGCTGATATTTCCCACCATGGGTTGTGACTAACCTAACAGTTAGGTTGTGGGTTGTGAGCAGGGGCGCGTGCACCGCACTAGTGACACTCAGCAAATGTCACGGATTATAGAGAGTCGGCACCAGGTGATCTGAGTGACCGCTGCTCTGCCGCCCCCTGTCTTTCAGTGATGACTGCTGCCTGAAGCAAAGGGCTCAACTTGCCCCATGATAGCGGCACCCTTGGTGGGGACTAGGGTTGAGCGAAACGGGTCGGCAATTTTCAGAAGTCACCGACTTTTGGCAAAGTCGGGTTTCATGAAACCCGACCCGACCCCTGTGTGGGGTCGGCCATGAAGTCGGCGATCTTCTGAATCTGGAATCGGAATTCCGATACCGATTCCCAATATGTTTAAGATATCGGGAATTGGTATCGGAATTCAGATTTAAGTGTAAAATAAAGAATTAAAATAAAAAATATCGCTATACTTACCCTCTGACGGGCCCTGGTACTAACCGGGAACATTCCTTCCTTAGAATCAGCCTTCCAGGACCTTGCGGTGACGTCGCGGCTTGTGATTGGTGGGCGGCCGCCCATGTGACCGCTCGCGCGACCAATCACAAGCCGCGACGTCACCGTGACGTCACCGGAGGTCCTGGAAGGGCTGATTGCAGCATCAATAGTAAAAAGATGTAATGTTAAAAATAATAAAAAAAACAAAAAACCTGCTATTCTCACCCACCGTAGTCCACCGAGGCGCGCGCAGCTCCCGCCATCTTCCGTTCCCAGAGATGCATTGCGAAATTACCCAGAAGACTTAGTGGTCTCGCGAGACCACTAAGTCATGTGGGTAATTTCGCAATTCATCCTGGGAACAGAAGATGGCGGCAGCCACGCGCCCATCGCCAGAGCTTCGCTGGATCCCGGCGGGTGAGTATATAACTATTTTTTATTTTAATTATTTTTTTAAACAGGGATAAGGTGCCCACACTGCTAAATACTACGTGGGCTGTGTTATATACCACGTGGCTGCTATATACTACGTGGCCAGTGTTAGATACTATGTGGCCTGTGTTTTGTACTGCGTGGGCTGTGCTATAAATCACGTCGCCTGTGTTATATACTGCGTGGCTGCTATATACTGCGTGGCTGCTATATACTGCGTGGCTGCTATATACTGCGTGGGGTGTGTTATATAGTACGTGGGCTGTGTTATATACCATTTGGGCTGTGTTATATACTATGTGGCCACTGTTAGATACTGCGTGGCCTGTATTAATGCATCAGGCATTCTACAATATGTATGTATGCATGTATGTATATAGCAGCCACATAGTATATAGCACAGGCCACGTAGTATTTGTCTGCTATATACTACATGGCTCCTATATACTACGTGGGCTGTGTTATATACTACGTGGCTGTGTTATATACTGCGTGTCTGCTATATACTACATGGCTCCTATATACTACGTGACCTGTGCTATATACTATGTGGCTGCTATATACATACATACATACATATTCTAGAATGCCCAATGCGTTAGAATCGGGCCACCATCTAGTAGTATAATAATAAGCTTGAAAAAGGTTCACATCCACAAGAACCGAAATGTTGCACTGTGATGGGCTAATAAAAGCAGCTCCTGCTTTTCTACTACAAATGGTGTGATGCCTCCATTTCTTGGATTCCTAGATAATAGATAGATAGATAGATAGATAGATAGATAGATAGATAGATAGATAGAATAGATATATAATAGATAGATAGATACATTAGATAGATACGATAGATAATAGATAGATAGTTTGATAGATAGATAGATATAGATAGATAATAGATAGATAGATAGATACAATAGATAGATACGATAGATAGATAGATACGATAGATAGATAGATAGATAGATAGATAGATAGATAGATAGATAGATTAATAGATAGATAGATAATAGATGGATAGAAAGATAATATAGATAATAGATAGAAGTCCAAAAAATCAGAGGCAGCACACCATTATGGATAAAGTTTTGAAGGTGTTCAAATTTTAATTGCCCATCATGGCGACGTTTCAGCTCATGTAGAGCCTTTCTCAAGCAAGGTGACAGTGTAAAGACATGGGGTTTATTATACAAACAATTTAAACATACTTAATATCATTTGTGCAAAAAAGATTACAACAGCTCATGAGAGATAGTATATATAAAGTGCATATAGTGACCAATATAAGTGCAGACACAATAAAGTGCAGTGCAATGACATATAAACATAGAATATCATACAATAGTCGATCCAATATTAATTGATAATTTATGCACAGCTGTACTTTATAAATCATTTCATGGCTCACCCCATTCTGTAATCAAATGTACACGCCGTTTTCGGTGTCCTGCTGCATAAAGTGCGCATGTCCAAAAGAAAAAAACAAAAGTGCATAGCAGGGAGCTCGCATAATCCCGCGCATGCGCAGTAGAAAATCCACAAAGCCAGCGCCACTTTGGTTGCTGGAAAACTTCTACCGAGACTCCTCACAACATTAAAATAAATGGCAATCCACGCATGGAGCATACTCTGGGCAATATAGTTAAGGAACCAAATGGAGTTAAACAGTATAAAGATATTTTCAAAGGAGCATAAGCACTCTCAATATAATAAAATTTGTGTATTCCTACTGGATATTGCTCATGGAACTGGTTCACAACTCAGCGTTATGGAGATGGTCATAGTTAACACATAATGGTACGCACACCCCCCATTGTCTGGGGCTGGTTACACGCCATAGGTGGATCAAAGGGAGATCAATACCCTGTGACAGGCAAGATCGCAGCCTAGGTAACCACAGGGAAAAATCAACCAGAGCTCCATCAATTGTGAGAAAAGAGAACCTCCATAGGTGTCCATACGGATTCCATTTATTCGTATGCAAAATAAACCATAACAAAACAAGAAAATAAAAATAAAAGAAAATAATAATTTAATGGAAAAAAGCATTCCAATAGTTGACTTCATGAATAGGGTAAGTCATATTTGAGTAAACTATTTTTATCTGTAGCCTCTATGAAAACCTCAGTGGATAATCTAATTTCCTCACATTTAACCAGTACATCTAAAAATTGTATTTCTGTTTCAGAATATATTAATGTGAATTTAATATCTTAATTCAAGCTATTAAGAAATATTTTGAACTCCTCCAATTCTACGATTGTCCCCTTCCATAGGAGGAAGACATCATCTATGTATCTCCAAATACAAAAAACATAGTTGACTCAAATATGATAGTCACAATCCCCGTAGATTAATAGAAGCATTGCCGTATAGCCAATATTTACAGGTTAAGAGGATAGTAAGTGACGACAGGAATTTGGCCAGCTCCTTAGAGTGATGACTAAAAAGTTTAAACAAAGGGGTTACCCTAATAAAATGTTAAAGAATTGGGAGAATACAGTAAAGGATATGAATAGAGATATCCTCTTGTGCAGAGCCAGAAAAGAAAAGACCGTGAAAAGAATTCCACTAGTCACAACTTATGTCCCTTTGATCCACCTATGGTGTGTAACCAGCCCCAGACAATGGGGGGTGTGCATACCATTGTGTGTTAACTATGACCAAATCCATAACGCTGAGTTGTGAACCGGTTCCATGAGCAATATCCAATAGAAATACACAAATTTTATTATATTGAGAGTGCTTATGCTCATTTGAAAATATCTTTATACTGTTTAACTCCTTTTGGTTCCTTAACTATATTGCCCAGAGTATGCTCCATGCGTGGATTGCCATTTATTTTAATGTTTTGAGGAGTCTCGGTACAAGTTTTCCAGCAACCAAAATGGCGCTGGCTTTGTGGATTTTCTACAGCGCATGTGCGGGATTATGCGAGCTCCCTGCTATGCACTTTTGTTTTTTTCTTTTGGACATGCGCACTTTATGCAGCAGGACACCGAAAACGGCGTGTACATTTGATTACAGAATGGGGTGAGCCATGAAATGATTTATAAAGTACAGCTGTGCATAAATTATCAATTAATATTGGATCGACTATTGTATGATATTCTATGTTTATATGTCATTGCACTGCACTTTATTATGTCTGCACTTATATTGGTCACTATATGCACTTTATATATACTATCTCTCATGAGCTGTTATAATCTTTTTTGCACAAATGATATTAAGTATGTTTAAATTGTTTGTATGATAAACCCCATGTCTTTACACTGTCACATTGCTTGAGAAAGGCTCTCCGTGACCTGAAACGTCGCCATGATGGGCTATTAAAATTTGAACACCTTCAAAACTTTATCCATAATGGAGTGCTGCCTCTGATTTTTTGGACTTCTAGAATAAGGTTTGGTACATGCCTGAGGGGCCTTGCACCCTAAATTTGTTTTTTCTGTGCTGCTCTTACTTTTTGCAATAGATAATAGATAGATAGATAGATAATAGATCGATCGATAGATAGATAATAGATAGATACAATAGATAGATAGATAGATACAATAGATAGATATGATAGATAGATAGATAATAGATGGATAGATAGAGCTATAGATAGATACGATAGATAGATCTATCCATCGTATCTATCTATCTATCGCTCTAACTATCTATCTGTCTATTGTATCTATCTGTGTGTCTAAACATTATTCTTCAATGGAGTACGTAAATGAAGAGGTTAGACAAGAAATTACATCACAATTTTTTTTTTTTGTATATCTTTATTTAGCTTACAAAAACACACACAAATCCGCATTAAAAAAAGCCTCAGAAACGCATGTAAAAATGCAGGTGACCTGACAGTGACCTCAAGTGCAGATTTGGTGCAGATTTTACCTGCGTCAAGTCATGTGTGTCAACTTCGAGTTAGGAGATCTACGGCGGGTCCATGTTTCTAGGCTTGAGTATGGAAAATGAAAAAGGGATGTGCTAAACTGGCCTAAGAGTTAAAACTTTTTCTTCTTATATTGGGCTCCATATAACCTGCATGTAAAATTCTGTCCGTCTGGAACTGCCCATAGAAGAAGGTTATTATATACTGTTCTATCATTAAATGTAACCTGTCAACCTGTACAGTGTGGCTGTAGCCCGCCATGTAAGATGCCCTGCAATGTGGCTGATATAATTTTTCTGCTTTAAAGACAGAAAGAACAATCTGATTAAAATGGCAGAGCCTTAACTACAATATGCAGAGATCCTTCTCAGAAATACGTTTCAGATACTTGTAGATCAATTATTTTTTCTCATCTTACTGATCTCTAATATTGTATGTTTGATTTATAGACATTATTATAACCTGAAAACTCAATGAATGAAAAGTCATGTAAAATAAAATCAAGAAGTATTTACCTAGTGTTGCCCTCCTCACTCTTGCATCATTTTTCCTTTACGCAATGGAAATGTTTGTTTACTAGGTTATAGCCATGATGTCCTACCTAAGGCCACTTTCACACATCAGGTTTTTTGTTTCAGGCACAATCCGGCTAATTTTTTTAAAAAACGGATCAGTCACAAATAGTGAAAACTGAAGCGACGGATCCGTTTTTCTGCGAGAGAGAGAGAGAGAGATTCCAGAATGGATGATTTCAGTAAAAAACTGGATGCAGTCGCCGGATTCGGCCATTCTCCTTACGTTTCATACGTTTTTCGCCGGATCAGTCGCTGTGCGGTTTTCCACCGGACAGAAAAAACGTTCCTCTGGACGTTTTCTCTGTCCGCCGGAAAGCTAATTTTTGACGGATCCGGCAAAAAATGGATGAAACTTTGGGACATCTGGCACAATCCGTCACTAATACAACTCTATGAGAAAAAAAGGATCCGGCGGGAAAAAAGATGGATCAGTTTTTTTAAAAAAATTCACCAGATTGTGCCTGATGCAAAAAACCTGATGTGTGAAAGTAGCCTAACACATGACCACTGCAGCTAATCACCAGGCACAGTGATTGTGCAAAGGGAGAATGACTTTAGACTACTGAGCCCAGTAATTGGCTACAGACTGTAGCGTAGCTATCAGGGGGGCAGAGGGTGTGGTCGCCCCAGGCCCACCGCTCACAGGGGCCCACCCAGAGCTACGCTACACTTAATTATATCAGTGTGCACCCACCGATATAGTTAAACTCCGTGGTAGTGCAGGGAGATAAGTAGTAGTGCAGTGAAGCATATGCCCCCCCCCCCCCCTATCGACACTGTACCTGTATCCAGTATACAGCAGACACACCCACATTGCAGTGAACTCATTGAACGTGTCTGCTGCAGAGAAGTCAGGACCATGGCACTGGGTCTTCCCTCCAGAGAGGAGCGGGACAGGACACAGTGCTGTAAGTAACAGCTCACACTTCTGCCTGTACTGGCCATGGCCGGAGGTGTCTGTACTGTGCAGGGAGGAGGTGGCAGGAGGCTGCTCCTCTCCTGATAAGCCCCGGCTGAATTCTTGTGCTGTATCTGCAGTCTCTGAGACACTGTAGATTTATGGTGGCAGCTTGAACTTTTAAACAGATTGGGTCACTGACAGTGCAACCGAGCATCGCCAGATCTGTAAAAAACTTCAGAGCAGCTGATATAAATCTAATGGTTCCTCAGATAGAGAGACAAGACTGGTCAGTGTCACGCTCATGCCCTGACTGGTGGGCGTGAGCTCGGGGGTTTTGTGGCCCCACTGGACCACAGACCAAACTTCCCTGGAAGGGGCGTAACTAAGTAGCTTCCTAGGTGTTCGCTGGAGCCTCTGATGGTGAGGTCAGACTTGTGCAATAGGAAGCTACCAGGTGCCACTCCAGGGTGGTGTCTGGCTGTGGCTGCGGATCCCACCAAGGAACGGAACATAGACAGGCAAGCGGGCACGGCTGGGACACAGGCAGGCAGACGGGTACAACAGAGACACTGGCGGGCAGGCGGACACGGCTGGCTCTCTGGTAGGCAGGCAGGTACAGATGGAACACAGGAAGAAACGGTGGGGACCGGTCTGCAGGCAGGTATGTGAAACAGGTAGGAACCTGTTCAGACAGGAGGACTAAATAACAAGTAGAGAAAGACCGCAAGGGCGGATGCAGAGCGAAAGCACAGGAGCTAGAACCAAGAACAGAAATGTAGGAGGCGGAGCCAAGTGCAGAGACGCAGGAGCCAGGTAGAACCGCAAAGAGCGGAGCCAGGTAGAACCGCAAAGAGCGGAGCCAGGTAGAACCGCAAAGAGCGGAGCCAGGTAGAACCGCAAAGAGCGGAGCCAGGTAGAACCGCAAGGAGCGGAGCCAGGTAGAACCGCAAGGAGCGGAGCCAGGTAGAACCGCAAGGAGCGGAGCCAGGTAGAACCGCAAGGAGCGGAGCAAGGTAGAACCGCAAGAAGCGGAGCCGCGGAGCGAGAGCTGAGCCGCAGAGCAGGGCCACAGAGTGCAGAGCAAAGTCAGAGTACAGAGCAAAGTGCAGAGCAAAGCTACAGAGAGCAGAGCTGAGAGCAAAGCCACAGAGTGCGGAGCTGAGAGCAGAGCAAAGTCAGAGTGCAGAGCAAGACTCAGAGAGCAGAGCAAGGTAACAGAATGCAGAGCAAGGAGCAAAGCAAGGTTGCAGAGAGCGGAGCCGAAAGCAGAGTAAAGCAAGACACAAAGGGCAGAGCAGGGCAAGGCAAGACACAGAGGACGCACAGCAGGGAAAGGAAACCAAGGCAGGGATATAAACGGACATAGGAGCAAGACTGGGCTAAGACAAAGTCAGGAACCGGACAAGACACAAAGACATGGACAAAAGCCAGGGTATGACACCCCTCTGGGTGGCAGACATAGGCCAGGGTACTAAGCCCCTCTGGGTTGCTACACAGGACACAGAGTAAGCGAGACTGGCGCCTCAGCAGCTAAGAACTGACTGAGGGAGTAAGTTGCACAGGCCCCCACCAATGGGTCTGGATGTCTTAAATACAGGAAGCCTCATGGCGATTGGCCAGGGACACCTTAGCAAGGTGCACACAGTCTCTATAAGAAACAGGAGTTGCCGGCGCCGCCCCCCTATGCATACAGACGGAGCATGCACAGAGCAGACAGCAGACATGAGGCACACAGCATGGAGCTGGCAGCAGAGAGAAGTCACAACAAGGCCCAGAGAAGTAAGTGAGTTTGAGTGTAATGCAGGTGGGGGATGGGAGGCCATGCAGTGATGCCAGCAGAGTTGTTACAGTCAGTAATGTGCACTGATAGATGTGACCGTGGCAGCAGGACCCCACAGATGAGGATATAGGTCTCTTTTACATACATATATCCTTATCTGTGGGGCCCTGCAGCCGGGGTCACGTCTATCAGTGCAAATTACTGACCAGTCTTGTCATTATATATACCTTGGATTTACGTATATGAGATCATACAGACATTGAACTGGTAGGATCCTGACCCCTGCTATAGGATATATATACACTGCTCAAAAAAATAAAGGAAACACTCAAATAACACATCCTAGATCTGATTGAATGAAATATTCTCATTGAATACTTTGTTCTGTACAAAGTTGAATGTGCTGACAACAAAATCACACAAAAATCATCAATGGAAACAAATTTATTAACCAATGGAGTCCTGGATTTGGAACTATTCAATATTCAAAATCAAAGTGGAAAATCAAATTACAGGCTGATCCAACTTCAGTGGAAATGCCTCAAAACAAGGAAATGATGCTCAGTAGTGTGTGTCTGGCCTCCACATGCCTGTATGATCTCCATACAATGCCTGGGCATGCTCCTGATGAGGTGGTGGATGGTCTCCTGAGGGATCTTCTCCCAGACCTGGACTGAAGCATCCGCCAACTCCTGGACAGTCTGTGGTGCAATGTGACGTTGGTGGATGGTGCGAGACATGGTGTCCCAGATGTGTTCAATCGGATTCAGGTCTGGGGAATGGGTGGGCCAGTCCATTGCTTAAATGCCTTCATCTTACAGGAACTGCTGACACACTCCAAGTCACATGAAGTCTGGCATTGTCCTGCATTAGGAGGAACCCAGGGCTAACCGCACCAGCATATGGTCTCACGAGGGGTCTGAGGATCTCATCTCGGTACCTAATGGCAGTCAGGCTACCTCTGGCAAGCACATGGAGGGCTGTGCGTCCCTCCAAAGAAATGCCACCCCACACCATTACTGACCCTCTTATGGGGACATGTCCTCGCTGAACCACAGCTATCATATGAGCTATCATGACTTCTTGGTCCACTCCTCCGCCTACCACAGGCTGAACAATCACTTCCAACCCATCAAGGTTACGATGCGTCCCCACTGGAAGGTATAATATAGTTTCTCGCTCGGGAGGCAGGACTATAAGTTCTTTACCAGGAGCCCTGATGACCCCTACGGTCTGATAGGATGGCACACTCTTCTGCGTCCCACAGATGCGGATCAGTAATTGAAGGGCTTCTTGAGTAGGCTTATGTGTAGTAGCCTCCTTCCAATATCCAGGTCCCCATTTGGTAAACATAATCTGATCGAGTTCACGTAGGATATTCATTCCCAGTACTACAGGCACATCTTCTTTAATAGGCTCAGGGACTAGCAGGATCCCTTTTCTCCCCACTTCTTACCCACAGATTTGAATATTCATCCACACGACTACTGTGACCGGGATCGATTGTTGGTTGGCAGCAAACAACCGGATCAATGTCTCTTTTTCTGGCTTGGCCAGGGCCTGAAAATGCTGCTTGAAATACGTTTATGGCATCGTCATTACTTGTGACCCAGTATCTATCAGGCAATCCACTAGAACTCCCTTGAATTCAGCACGTAGGATGGGACACCCAGCAATCAAGTGTTCGTTATGATATGGAGCGGCCTCTCTCCTCGCCTCCCCTGCAAAGTGCCGCACTACTGCGGGGGTTGGTAGTTTAATGGAGGCTTCCGCTGGCCTTGAGTATAGTTCCGACAGTCTCTAGCAAGGTGCCCCGTCCTCCACATTCCCAGCATTGGATGCCTCCACCTCGCAGGCGGGCACCTCGAGCCTGTCCTCGTGCTTCCGATGCCTGATGGGAGGGGGCTTGCTCCCACTGATCCCTTATCGGTCGGGCCGAAGAATGGTTGCATGAGTACGGTGGGTGAGATTGCTGTAGTTCCCCACACTCTTCGTTCCATCTGGGTCAGTTTCTCTTACACGTTGACAAGTGACCGATGCAAGTTTTGCACCACCTGGACTAGCACCTCCTGATGGTTTGGGTCCCCTCTGGTATTGGGGCTCTGGACATGCATCACCCCAGATGCGTAGCTCTCTTCTTTACATCAGGCCACCGTTTCCGCCAGGATCTTGGTGACAGTACCCTGCTCGCAGCGCCACTTGAAGCGATGGTCGGGGGACCACCACGGTGCAGGAAGACTACCGTACACAAGATGAGGTGCAAACAACAAAGGGTAGATTTATTGGAAGGCAAGGAATGAAGTGGATGAGGAAGATGCAAACAGGGGTATGCAATGGCAAAACATAATTTACAAGAGTTATATTCTTTAGCTTGTCCGTAAAATAGCACGGTGCTCCAACTGTAACAGAATCAACATATGTCACACAAGTAAATGCAAACAATAAACAAATAATGATGCTACTCTACATATAACCTCCCTGGCCTTTACTAAGCAGGCCTCACGGCTGCCGTGTTCTGGCTATTGAAGCCTACACTAGGCCCTGACATGTGCACAAAACAGGAACAAACTCACGGTGATGTTGGGGACTCAGATCCAGTCCTGGGGGGCCCCCCAACAGTCCAGTACGGTGGTGCGCACGGCTTTCTGCCAGCTCCGTGAAACGTGGTCTTCTCCTTGCTTCTGGGTCCTGGAGGTGCTCCTGGAAACTGTAAATCCCTTTCTCGGTATCTTCGTGGCTTCTCAAACTCACACAGGACAGCCACTCTCGCTGCATCCGGAAAAGTCTGTCAAATCTCACAAGTCCACTGTGTTACAGGCTGTGGGTCCTCTCTTGCAGAAAACAGCACAAAGCTCTCTCTGCAGCAGCTTCAGCTCACACACGCTGTTCAAGCTCCACCCTCACCCTCTGCACAGTCCAGCTCATTCACACAGCCTCTTGCAGGGGAGAAGCAGAACATTCCATCACACCAGACAAGGGGGTGCAGTCTCTTAAAGTGACAGTGTGTTCCTTACTGTCCATAACAGCACCACCCTCTTACAATAACATAGCAATATAGTTAGCAAGGCTGTAAAAATACATTTGTCCATCCAGTTCAGCCTATATTCCATCAGAATAAATCCCCAGATCTACGTCCTTCAAGTAAGTATACCTGCAGTGGAAAGTGTGCTGGCACATGTATACTGGCAGGGTCACATGGTGCAATTGCCAATCGCACCCATGCCAGTACTTGGCATTGCTATAATGAATCCTAAAGTGCCCACAGCCTAAAAGCTTATGGATTGGCTGTGCAGCAGCTTTTCAACAAGCTTTATTCGGCTGGCATATACAAACGTTATGCCGGACTTTCAGGAAAAAGTCCATGTTCAGGGTCCATGCACGGATGCTAGGAATCCGGTACGAACCCCAAACTTTATAGTTTGGGTTCGCTCCTCACTATTTACAAGCTGACAGGCAAGATGCTAAGATCTTAAGCTATAAGAAATACCAGTTGTAAGCTGTGTTATCTTTGTTAATGAATAAATATATAATCACTGTTGAACGGCTGGACAGCACAGACATTAATCCACAGCCAACAATGGGTGAAAATTCCCACAGACACCTCCATAATCTTGTTGAATGCCGCCCCAGAAGAGTAAAAGATGTTAAAGCTATAAAATAGGGTCATGTCCATATTAATGCCTATGAATTTAGATTAGGATATCAATAATGCTCATATAGGTGTACCTTTATCTATATAATACAGCTGGTTTCACTTTCAATTCTCTGTTGAATGCCATCAGTCTGTTCCTTCTGGCACTGAGAAGTATCATTTCTCTCTTCTCTCCTCCTACTAGTCACATTGTGCTCTTCTCGAAGGACTGTCAGGGTATAAAAACGTTGGGACAGAATCCCTCTCATACTCTACAAGATTCCTTTTCCATTAACAGAGAAATAGACAACGTGAGAAACAGAATGAGGTAAATACTTTTTCCTTCTCTTTAATATTTTGATAATTGATAACCCGTTATGCCATAGTAAAATGAAATGCTAATGGGACTGTGCTTTATATTTTATTTTAGTTGTTTCAATGTTAAGCTTTCAATTTATATTGGAAAGGCATCTCTATTCAGTCTTATGGAATGGTTGTAGGCAGAGGCGTAGCTAGGGTTTTGGTCCAGGGGGGGCGAAGCTTCTGAGTGGGCCCCTAACCAGGTAACCTTGATTACAACTCGATGACACGCCCTAATCCTGGAGGGGAACCTCAGCAGATGACCGCACTGTTACTAAAGATAATTTCTATATAAAGACCAATATGGATATTACCGCCATATGGTCAGTGGTAGATACCAGCCCTACAGAACATAGATCACTGCACAGTTACAGATAATGTCTTATCGCTGACGTTCTTTCTGATGGAATCGTTCACTTTTCCGGTCTTTTCCATCTGGCCCAGATGACATGACAACTTCTTCCAGCCAGGACTCATCTGCAGAGAATACAACACAGACACATTTCACTTCTCACATTCCAGCCCCATCACCATCTATTCCCAACCTGCACAAACTCCTCTTCCTTCTTATACACCAATACTGAGCCGCTGCTGCCGTATGTGTCCCTATTACTGCACCTGATACCCCAATAGTGAGCAGCTGCGGCCATATGTGTCCCTATTACTGCCCCTGATACCCCAATACTGAGTCTCTGCTGCCGTATGTGTCCCTATTACTGCACCTGATACCCCAATACTGAGCCTCTGCTGCCGTATGTGTCCCTATTACTGCACCTGATACCCCAATACTGAGCCGCTGCTGCCGTATGTGTCCCTATTACTGCACCTGATACCCCAATACTGAGCCTCTGCTGCCGTATGTGTCCCTATTACTCCACCTGATACCCCAATACTGAGCCGCTGCTGCCATATGTGTCCCTATTACTGCCCCTGATAGCCCAATACTGAGCCGCTGCTGCCGTATGTGTCCCTATTACTGCACCTGATACCCCAATACTGAGCCGCTGCTGCCGTATGTGTCCCTATTACTGCACCTGATACCCCAATACTGAGCCGCTGCTGCCACATAAGTAGTGTAGCATAGGGACCTCTCGTCAAACTCAATTTGACAGGTGGACACGCCCCTATCAAAGTGTATCAAAGTGTGTAACCCCCTCCTCCCCTCCCTGTCAGGCAGCTGTCCTCCCTGTCAGCCAGCTGTCCTCCTTGTCTGGCTGTTTTTGATATAGATTAATATTATTATCACAGTGTTTTAATATTGTTAATACTGTGATTATTATCACAGTAAGTGTTTTTTATATTAGATCTTTCGTTTACTGGTTTGGGATTATTGAGTCTGATACTATATTTGCTAGATTATCCCATCTCGCTGTCTATTCTGAATGAGCCTGTGTACAGGCTGCAGGGCTGCAGTCAGAAAGTGTGTGAGTCTCCTCTATTCCTTAAATAAACACAAAACAGGTGTGTGTCTGCATGACATACATTCAAGCCAGAGTTTCTGAGTTTAACAAGACATAGTATCACTGATTTTACAAGTGTTCAGAAAGTGGTGATAGAATAATTTTCAACACTGTCAGAGTGTGTGTTAAGAGGTGTTTACCAAATATGTGTTCTGACCAGCAGATAATTAATTAAAATCGCATAAAGCGTGTTAAGTAGACATTACACCAAAATCATAGTGAATCAAAATGTATTAAATTGGTTACTGATACGATTCCAGCAAATTGATAATAAATTGTTATCAAAGTGGCAGCAAAGCATATTAAATAGCTATCGCACCGAAATCATAGTGTATCAAAGTCTATTATTACAATTTATTTGACCACCAGATAATTAATTAAAATCGCATAAAGCGTGTTAAGTAGACATTACACCAAAATCATAGCGAATCAAAATGTATTAAATTGACTACTGATACGCTTCCAACAAATTGATAATAATATCAAAAGTGTACCAATAATATTTATTCTCTTTTATTGACATTTTCATAAACCTATAGTCCCAATAATATTTATTCTCTTTTTATTGACATTTTCATAAACCTATAGACCCAATAATATTTATTTGACCAGCAGGTAATTAATTAAAAACGCATAAAGCGTGTTAAGTAGACATTACACCAAAATCATAGCGAATCAAAATGTATTAAATTGATTACTGATACGCTTCCAACAAATTGATAATAATATCATGGGAGAATGAGGCTGTGCTTCTGTAGTATAATTCTGCAGTGAGCTTGAAGTCTGGTACTATAACTGCTAACAGCTACCAAGAGTTTCTGTGGTGGTGATTCAAACAACCCACTTGCTAGCAGCTGTTAAAATGTATCAGTACTGGCCACTAACTAGACGTCAGGGGTGTGTGTGTTAAGAGTTGTTTACCAAATATGTGAAACTTCTTACAAAATAGAGAACTTTTCAGATAAAAGTAATAACGTTTATACAAACTTCTTACAAAATAAATATCAATGCTGTAGCACGATGATTACACATCATTACACTTCTTATAATGTGCTAAGGAACCTCTTTTTATTGACATTTCATAAACCTATAGTCCCAATAATGTTTATTTGGCCAGCAGATAATTAATTAAAATCGCATAAAGCGTATTAAATAGATATCACGCCAAAATCATAGTGTATCAAAGTGTATTATTACAACTATTATTACATAGGCCCCTTTATTTATAGTCCCAATAATATTTATTTGACCAGCAGATAATTAATTAAAAGCGCATAAAGTGTGTTAAATAGACATCATACGGATACCGTAGTGAATCAAAATGTATTAGCAGCGCCAGAGCCACGTATATTATTCCATCTTTCTTTAATTCAACATTATTTTATCACATATTAATTTCACAGCTGTCTGTGCCGTCTATTTGCACACAACCATTTGAATCCATGTTTTGCTGACCTTAATCATGTTGTATAACAGATGTGTTTCTCCTGGTTTTTCTAGCGCAGCTCGCTGAGCGTTACCACTGTACTCATTTCTCTTTGCTGCTTCTGAATGTACACTATTCTCGACCATGGACCGTTTTCCTTTAAAAAATAAGAATATTATTGAATATAATGTTTTACATATGTTGCAGTATTTTATTTTCCTGGTGTTACTTTAATAATAATAATAATAATAATCATACACCGCAAAATTGTGTCAATATTGGGGCTACTATGAAATTTTCCATAAAAATCTTCTCGGTTATCCCAAGACACGTAAGAAACAAATGCATGACTTTTAGCAGCGCCAGAGCCACATATATTATTCCATCTTTCTTTAATTCAACATTATTTTATCACATATTCATTTCACAGCTGTCTGTGCCGTCTATTTGCACACAACCATTTGAATCCATGTTTTGCTGACCTTAATCATGTTGTATAACAGATGTGTTTATCCTGGTTTTTCTAGCGCAGCTCGCTGAGCGTTACCGCGGTACTCATTTCTCTTTGCTGCTTCTGAATGTACACTATTCTCGACCATGGACCGTTTTCCTTTTAAAAATAAGAATATTATTGAATATAATGTTTTACATATGTTGCAGTATTTTATTTTCCTGGTGTTACTTTAATAATAATAATAATAATAATCATACACCGCAAAATTGTGTCAATATTGGGGCTACTATGAAATTTTCCATAAAAATCTTCTCGGTTATCCCAAGACACGTAAGAAACAAATGCATGACTTTTAGCAGCGCCAGAGCCACGTATATTATTCCATCTTTCTTTAATTCAACATTATTTTATCACATATTAATTTCACAACTGTCTGTGCCGTCTATTTGCACACAACCATTTGAATCCATGTTTTGCTGACCTTAATCATTTTGTATAACAGATGTGTTTCTCCTGATTTTTCTAGCGCAGCTCGCTGAACGTTACCGCTGTACTCATTTCTCTCTGCTGCTTCTGAATGTACACTATTCTCACCCACGGACAGTTTTCCCTTAAAAAATATGAATATTATTGAATATAATGTTTTACACATGTTGCAGTATTTTATTTTTATTAATAGTTACTTTTAACTATTCTTTTAGAGTGTCTAGTAGATTTATATTCTTTGCCTGATATATTTCTACACAAAGCTTCAAAACTATTTTGTAATTTATAATGTATCACAGTAGTTTCATATGAAGTTACATCTTAGGCTCTGTTCAGACTATTGTAATATCTGTAGCTTAAAATAGAGCCAAATAACTACTTACAAATCCGGACATACAGCTTGATTTTAATGTGGTCTAAGGGGGTTCTATCAAGGTCTCCACATAATAGTTATGGAAAGAATAATGCTACAGAATTGGTCGCTCCAGTTATAAAACAAAAATGATGAAAATTATCCATGATGATAATGTGAAAAAGGCTTATGCAGTGGGTTTATGGATCTCTACAATAAACAACATGTGTAGAAATTTGGTTCTAGAACTTGCTGGATTAGTGAATATAATAACGTTTGTCATATTTTATAACATGCAGCTAATATTTATTTCTTCTACTACACGGCAATTGTCACATTCAGTTATTTTTATTTATTTATTTATTTATTTATTTTTTTCTTTCCTTGGAATTTGTTAGTCATTACAATTATTTTTGCTCCCAAGATAGGTTTTTAGAGTCACCAAGTTACATAAATGTGCAGGCTCCTGAATATTACAATTACAAAACATTCAAAGTTTGTTTCTCCACTTTTTGCAGATAATAAATCTTAATTTCTTTATAATTTGACTTTTAGTTATAGTTTGTTTCAGTTCTTTGCCGTTCTATGTATACCGTAAATTTTGCCTCCTTTCACTGAATAATATAAGACAAATTATTTTTATTCAAAAACATCTAACTTACGTATACTTTTAAAGCTTTGTTACATTTCTAGCCACTCTACACCAGGTTGTGTAACATAAATACATGTGGTCTTGTAGTGTTTTAATATAGTGCACCAAACATGATATGGTTTTTGGTTTCTCTGAACTGTCGCAAACAAAACATATAAGGTAGTACGGCACAAGATGTGAGCGTACCCGCAGCTCACTGAGCATTACCACGCTACTCACTTCTCTTTGCAGCTTCTGAATGTACACTACTCTCACCCATGGAGAGTTCTCCTTTAAAATATGAATATTATTGAATATAATGTTTTACTTATGTCGCAGTATTTTATTTTCCTGGTGTTACTTTTGTTCATGTATTACTGGTCTCTGCTGCAGTTGTGATTCGTACCTTTCTATATAAATATGGGTAAATGAATTGTCCATTATAGATTTTGAACCCGTGTTTGTAGACCATAAACATTTTGTATAACAGATGTGTTTCTCCTGATTTTTTTTTTTTTTTTTCTTGGTTAAGGGATCACAGATGTTTTAATAAACTTTGAATAAATAACTGTGCATACATAAGAAACCCTGCAATATATCTTTATAGAAATAATACTTCTACACTCATGGCCACTTCTCCTCCGCCTTTGCCTCCTGAACTCATCATTCACTGTGAAACAATGCAAAAATCCATCTTTGGGCTGTTGGAGGCATCAACATTTTGCCATTAAAAGTTATGGCTCTGTAAAGAAAGATGAGAATTGTCGAAAGGATAGAACACACGCACAACAAACACACAGAACACATGCACAACAAACACACATAACATACAGAGCACACACAACACATACAACACACACAACAAACATACACACACAACATACAGAACACACACAACACATACAACACACAACAAACATACACACACAACATACAGAACACACACAACACATGCAACACACACAACAAACATACACACAACATACAGAGCACATACAACACACACACACACGCAACATACAGAACACACACAACACATGCAACACACACAACAAACATACACACACAACATACAGAACACATACAACACACACACACACAACATACAGCCCAAAGATGGATTTTTGCATTGTTTCACAGTGAATGATGAGTTCAGGAGGCAAAGGCGGAGGAGAAGTGGCCATGAGTGTAGAAGTATTATTTCTATAAAGATATATTGCAAGGTTTCTTATGTATGCACAGTTATTTATTCAAAGTTTATTAAAACATCTGTGATCCCTTAACCAAGAAAAAAAAAAAAAAAATCAGGAGAAACACATCTGTTATACAAAATGTTTATGGTCTACAAACACGGGTTCAAAATCTATAATGGACAATTCATTTACCCATATTTATATAGAAAGGTACGAATCACAACTGCAGCAGAGACCAGTAATACATGAACAAAAGTAACACCAGGAAAATAAAATACTGCGACATAAGTAAAACATTATATTCAATAATATTCATATTTTAAAGGAGAACTCTCCATGGGTGAGAGTAGTGTACATTCAGAAGCTGCAAAGAGAAGTGAGTAGCGTGGTAATGCTCAGTGAGCTGCGGGTACGCTCACATCTTGTGCCGTACTACCTTATATGTTTTGTTTGCGACAGTTCAGAGAAACCAAAAACCATATCATGTTTGGTGCACTATATTAAAACACTACAAGACCACATGTATTTATGTTACACAACCTGGTGTAGAGTGGCTAGAAATGTAACAAAGCTTTAAAAGTATACGTAAGTTAGATGTTTTTGAATAAAAATAATTTGTCTTATATTATTCAGTGAAAGGAGGCAAAATTTACGGTATACATAGAACGGCAAAGAACTGAAACAAACTATAACTAAAAGTCAAATTATAAAGAAATTAAGATTTATTATCTGCAAAAAGTGGAGAAACAAACTTTGAATGTTTTGTAATTGTAATATTCAGGAGCCTGCACATTTATGTAACTTGGTGACTCTAAAAACCTATCTTGGGAGCAAAAATAATTGTAATGACTAACAAATTCCAAGGAAAGAAAAAAATAAATAAATAAATAAATAAATAAAAATAACTGAATGTGACAATTGCCGTGTAGTAGAAGAAATAAATATTAGCTGCATGTTATAAAATATGACAAACGTTATTATATTCACTAATCCAGCAAGTTCTAGAACCAAATTTCTACACATGTTGTTTATTGTAGAGATCCATAAACCCACTGCATAAGCCTTTTTCACATTATCATCATGGATAATTTTCATCATTTTTGTTTTATAACTGGAGCGACCAATTCTGTAGCATTATTCTTTCCATAACTATTATGTGGAGACCTTGATAGAACCCCCTTAGACCACATTAAAATCAATGCTGTATGTCCGGATTTGTAAGTAGTTATTTGGCTCTATTTTAAGCTACAGATATTACAATAGTCTGAACAGAGCCTAAGATGTAACTTCATATGAAACTACTGTGATACATTATAAATTACAAAATAGTTTTGAAGCTTTGTGTAGAAATATATCAGGCAAAGAATATAAATCTACTAGACACTCTAAAAGAATAGTTAAAAGTAACTATTAATAAAAATAAAATACTGCAACATGTGTAAAACATTATATTCAATAATATTCATATTTTTTAAGGGAAAACTGTCCGTGGGTGAGAATAGTGTACATTCAGAAGCAGCAGAGAGAAATGAGTACAGCGGTAACGTTCAGCGAGCTGCGCTAGAAAAATCAGGAGAAACACATCTGTTATACATATGATTAAGGTCAGCAAAACATGGATTCAAATGGTTGTGTGCAAATAGACGGCACAGACAGTTGTGAAATTAATATGTGATAAAATAATGTTGAATTAAAGAAAGATGGAATAATATACGTGGCTCTGGCGCTGCTAAAAGTCATGCATTTGTTTCTTACGTGTCTTGGGATAACCGAGAAGATTTTTATGGAAAATTTCATAGTAGCCCCAATATTGACACAATTTTGCGGTGTATGATTATTATTATTATTATTATTAAAGTAACACCAGGAAAATAAAATACTGCAACATATATAAAACATTATATTCAATAATATTCTTATTTTTAAAAGGAAAATGGTCCATGGTCGAGAATAGTGTACATTCAGAAGCAGCAAAGAGAAATGAGTACCGCGGTAACGCTCAGCGAGCTGCGCTAGAAAAACCAGGATAAACACATCTGTTATACAACATGATTAAGGTCAGCAAAACATGGATTCAAATGGTTGTCTTCAAATAGACAGCACAGACAGTTGTGAAATTAATATGTGATAAAATAATGTTGAATTAAAGAAAGATGGAATAATATATGTGGCTCTGGCGCTGCTAAAAGTCATGCATTTGTTTCTTACGTGTCTTGGGATAACCGAGAAGATTTTTATGGAAAATTTCATAGTAGCCCCAATATTGACACAATTTTGCGGTGTATGATTATTATTATTATTATTATTATTATTATTAAAGTAACACCAGGAAAATAAAATACTGCAACATATGTAAAACATTATATTCAATAATATTCTTATTTTTTAAAGGAAAACGGTCCATGGTCGAGAATAGTGTACATTCAGAAGCAGCAAAGAGAAATGAGTACAGTGGTAACGCTCAGCGAGCTGCGCTAGAAAAACCAGGAGAAACACATCTGTTATACAACATGATTAAGGTCAGCAAAACATGGATTCAAATGGTTGTGTGCAAATAGACGGCACAGACAGCTGTGAAATTAATATGTGATAAAATAATGTTGAATTAAAGAAAGATGGAATAATATACGTGGCTCTGGCGCTGCTAATACATTTTGATTCACTACGGTATCCGTATGATGTCTATTTAACACACTTTATGCGCTTTTAATTAATTATCTGCTGGTCAAATAAATATTATTGGGACTATAAATAAAGGGGCCTATGTAATAATAGTTGTAATAATACACTTTGATACACTATGATTTTGGCGTGATATCTATTTAATACGCTTTATGCGATTTTAATTAATTATCTGCTGGCCAAATAAACATTATTGGGACTATAGGTTTATGAAATGTCAATAAAAAGAGGTTCCTTAGCACATTATAAGAAGTGTAATGATGTGTAATCATCGTGCTGTTTATTTTGTACGATACAGCATTGATATTTATTTTGTAAGAAGTTTGTATAAACGTTATTACTTTTATCTGAAAAGTTCTCTATTTTGTAAGAAGTTTCACATATTTGGTAAACAACTCTTAACACACACACCCCCGACGTCTAGTTAGTGGCCAGTACTGATACATTTTAACAGCTGCTAGCAAGTGGGTTGTTTGAATCACCACCACAGAAACTCTTGGTAGCTGTTAGCAGTTATAGTACCAGACTTCAAGCTCACTGCAGAATAATACTACAGAAACACAGCCTCATTCTCCCATGATATTATTATCAATTTGTTGGAAGCGTATCAGTAATCAATTTAATACATTTTGATTCGCTATGATTTTGGTGTAATGTCTACTTAACACGCTTTATGCGTTTTTAATTAATTACCTGCTGGTCAAATAAATATTATTGGGTCTATAGGTTTATGAAAATGTCAAAAAAAAGAGAATAAATATTATTGGGACTATAGGTTTATGAAAATGTCAATAAAAGAGAATAAATATTATTGGTACACTTTTGATATTATTATCAATTTGTTGGAAGCGTATCAGTAGTCAATTTAATACATTTTGATTCGCTATGATTTTGGTGTAATGTCTACTTAACACGCTTTATGCGATTTTAATTAATTATCTGGTGGTCAAATAAATTGTAATAATACACTTTGATACACTATGATTTCGGTGTGATAGCTATTTAATATGCTTTGCTGCCACTTTGATAACAATTTATTATCAATTTGCTGGAATTGTATCAGTAACCAATTTAATACATTTTGATTCACTATGATTTTGGTGTAATGTCTACTTAACACGCTTTATGCGATTTTAATTAATTATCTGCTGGTCAGAACACATATTTGGTAAACACCTCTTAACACACACTCTGACAGTGTTGAAAATTATTCTATCACCACTTTCTGAACACTTGTAAAATCAGTGATACTATGTCTTGTTAAACTCAGAAACTCTGGCTTGAATGTATGTCATGCAGACACACACCTGTTTTGTGTTTATTTAAGGAATAGAGGAGACTCACACACTTTCTGACTGCAGCCCTGCAGCCTGTACACAGGCTCATTCAGAATAGACAGCGAGATGGGATAATCTAGCAAATATAGTATCAGACTCAATAATCCCAAACCAGTAAACGAAAGATCTAATATAAAAAACACTTACTGTGATAATAATCACAGTATTAACAATATTAAAACACTGTGATAATAATATTAATCTATATCAAAAACAGCCAGACAAGGAGGACAGCTGGCTGACAGGGAGGACAGCTGCCTGACAGGGAGGGGAGGAGGGTGTTACACACTTTGATACACTTTGATAGGGGCGTGTCCACCTGTCAAATTGAGTTTGACGAGAGGTCCCTATGCTACACTACTCATATATGACCCTATTACTGCCCCTGCTGTGTGGTTCTCTGTGCCCTCTAAATTCTAAAGCAACTCTCTACAATATAGTAATGCCGGGTGCAAGTGCCTTAGAAAACAGTGCCCATATTTTGCCCCTAGAAAGTAATAATGCCCTGTGTTCCCCTTTGATAGCCACAGTAACCTGCGTTCCCTTATAACAATAAGTGCCCACTTTACATTTAATAAAGTCCCAAGTCTCCCCCTGTACAGCTCCCCTATACCATACCTCCCAACCATCCCGGATCCAGCGGGACTGTCCCGATTATGACAGTCAGCCCCACGATCCCGGGTGGGACATTAGTTGTCCCGCACTGGTTGGGAGGTGTGTAATATCACCCGG